>NC_083475.1:4706075-4716075 GCF_030014155.1 Tachysurus vachellii
CTCCTATCTATTGTTCTGTCTATTGTCCTGACTATTGTCCTGACTATTCTGCTGACTATCGTCCTGTCCATTCTCCTGACTATTGTCCTGTCTATTGTCCGGTCTATTCTCCTGACTTCTGTCCTGCCTATTCTCCTGACTATTGTCCTGTATATTGTCCTGTCTATTGTCCTGACTATTGTCCTGTCCATTCTCCTGACTATTGTCCTGACTATTGTCCTGTCTATTGTCCTGACTATTGTCCTGTCTATTGTCCTGACTATTGTCCTGTCTATTGTCCTGACTACTGTCCTGACTATTCTCCTGACTACTGTCCTGACTATTGTCCTCACTATTCGCTTGACTATTGTCCTGTCTATTGTCCGGACTATTCTCCTGACTATTGTCCTGTCTATTGTCCTGTCTATTCTCCTGACTATTGTCCTGATTATTCTCCTTACTATTGTCCTGACTATTCTCCTGACTACTGTCCTGAATATTGTCCTGAGTAGTCTCCTGACTACTGTCCTGACTATTCTCCTGACTATTCTTCTGACTTCTGTTCTGACTATTGTCCTGACTATTCTCCTGACTATTGTCCTGTCTATTGTCCTGACTATTCTCCTGACTATTCTTCTGACTATTGTCCTGTCCATTCTCCTATCTATTGTTCTGTCTATTGTCCTGACTATTCTGCTGACTATCGTCCTGTCCATTCTCCTGACTATTGTCCTGTCCATTGTCCGGTCTATTCTCCTGACTTCTGTCCTGCCTATTCTCCTGACTATTGTCCTGTATATTGTCCTGTCTATTGTCCTGACTATTGTCCTGACTATTGTCCTGTCTATTGTCCTGACTATTGTCCTGACTATTGTCCTGACGATTCTCCTGACTATTCTCCTGTCTATTGTCCTGACTATTGTCCTGTCTATTGTCCTGACTACTGTCCTGACTATTCTCCTGACTACTGTCCTGACTATTGTGCTCACTATTCGCTTGACTATTGTCCTGTCTATTGTCCGGACTATTCTCCTGACTATTGTCCTGTCTATTGTCCTGTCTATTCTCCTGACTATTGTCCTGAGTATTCTCCTTACTATTGTCCTGACTATTGCCCTGACTACTATCCTGACTGTTGTCCTGTCTATTCTCCTAACTATTGTCCTGATTATTCTCCTGACTATTGTCCTGTCTACTATCCTGTCTATTCTCCTGACTATTGTCCTGACTATTCTCCTGACTATTGTCCTGAATATTGTCCTGACTACTTTCCTGACTATTCTCCTGACTATTGTCCTGACTATTCTCCTGACTACTGTCTTGACTACTGTCCTGACTATTCTCCTGACTATTGTCTTGACTACTGTCCTGACTATTGTCCTGTCTATTCTCCTATTGTCCTGACTATTCTCCTGACTATTGTCCTGTCTACTGTCCTGTCTATTCTCCTGACTATTGTCCTGACTATTGTCCTGTCTACTGTCCTGTCTATTCTCCTGACTATTGTCCTGAATATTGTACTGACTATTCTCCTAACTATTCTCCTGACTACTGTCCTGACTATTCTCCTGACTATTGTCCTGTCTATTCTCCTGACTATTGTCTTGACTACTGTCCTGTCTATTCTCCTGACTACTTTCGTGACTATTGTCCTAACTATTGTCCTGTCTATTGTCCTGACTATTCTCCTGACTATTCTCCTGATTATTGTCCTGACTATTGTCCTGTCTATTGTCCTGACTACTCTCCTGACTATTCTCCTGTCTATTGTCCTGAATATTCTCCTGAATATTCTCCTGACTATTCTCCCGACTATTCTCCAGTCTATTGTCCTGACTATTCTCCTGACTATTGTCATGACTACTGTCCTGACTATTCTCCTGACTGTCTTGACTACTTTCCTGACTATTGTCCTTACTATTCTCCTAAATATTGTCCTGACTACTGTCCTGTCTATTCTCCCGACTATTGTCCTGACTACTGTCCTGTCTATTGTCCTGACTATTCTCCTGATTATTGTCCTGACTATTGTCCTGACTATTCTCCTGACTATTCTCCTGTCTATTGTCCTGTCTATTGTCCTGAATATTGTCCTGAATATTCTCCTGACTATTCTCCTGACTATTCTCCCGACTATTCTCCTGTCTATTGTCCTGACTATTCTCCTGACTATTGTCCTGAATATTGTCCTGACTACTTTCCTGACTATTCTCCTGACTACTGTCTTGACTACTGTCCTGACTATTCTCCTGACTATTGTCTTGACTACTGTCCTGACTATTGTCCTGTCTATTCTCCTATTGTCCTGACTATTCTCCTGACTATTGTCCTGTCTACTGTCCTGTCTATTCTCCTGACTATTGTCCTGACTATTGTCCTGTCTACTGTCCTGTCTATTCTCCTGACTATTGTCCTGAATATTGTACTGACTATTCTCCTAACTATTCTCCTGACTACTGTCCTGACTATTCTCCTGACTATTGTCCTGTCTATTCTCCTGACTATTGTCTTGACTACTGTCCTGTCTATTCTCCTGACTACTTTCGTGACTATTGTCCTAACTATTGTCCTGCCTATTGTCCTGACTATTCTCCTGACTATTCTCCTGATTATTGTCCTGTCTATTGTCCTGACTACTCTCCTGACTATTCTCCTGTCTATTGTCCTGAATATTCTCCTGAATATTCTCCTGACTATTCTCCCGACTATTCTCCAGTCTATTGTCCTGACTATTCTCCTGACTATTGTCATGACTACTGTCCTGACTATTCTCCTGACTGTCTTGACTACTTTCCTGACTATTGTCCTTACTATTCTCCTAAATATTGTCCTGACTACTGTCCTGTCTATTCTCCCGACTATTCTCCCGACTACTGTCCTGTCTATTGTCCTGACTATTCTCCTGATTATTGTCATGACTACTGTCCTGACTATTCTCCTGACTGTCTTGACTACTTTCCTGACTATTGTCCTTACTATTCTCCTAAATATTGTCCTGACTACTGTCCTGACTATTCTCCTGACTATTGTCATGTCTATTGTCCTGACTATTGTCCTGACTATTGTCCTGACTATTCTCCTGACTATTGTCCTGACTACTGTCCTGACTATTCTCCTGACTATTGTCTTGACTACTCTCCTGACTATTGTCCTTACTATTTTCCTAACTATTGTCCTGACTACTGTCCTGTCTATTCTCCTGACTATTGTCCTGACTATTGTCCTGACTATTCTCCTGACTATTGTCCTTACTATTCTCCTAACTATTGTCCTGACTACTCTCCTGACTATTGTCCTTACTATTTTCCTAACTATTGTCCTGACTACTGTCCTGACTATTCTCCTGACTATTGTCTTGACTACTGTCCTGACTATTGTCCTTACTATTCTCCTAACTATTGTCCTGACTACTGTCCTGTCTATTCTCCTGACTATTGTCCTGAATATTGTCCTGACTACTTTCCTGACTATTCTCCTGACTATTGTCCTGACTATTCTCCTGACTACTGTCTTGACTACTGTCCTGACTATTCTCCTGACTATTGTCTTGACTACTGTCCTGACTATTGTCCTGTCTATTCTCCTATTGTCCTGACTATTCTCCTGACTATTGTCCTGTCTATTCTCCTGACTATTGTCCTGACTATTGTCCTGTCTACTGTCCTGTCTATTCTCCTGACTATTGTCCTGAATATTGTACTGACTATTCTCCTAACTATTCTCCTGACTACTGTCCTGACTATTCTCCTGACTATTGTGCTGTCTATTCTCCTGACTATTGTCTTGACTACTGTCCTGTCTATTCTCCTGACTACTTTCGTGTCTATTGTCCTGACTATTCTCCTGACTATTCTCCTGATTATTGTCCTGACTATTGTCCTGTCTATTGTCCTGACTACTCTCCTGACTATTCTCCTGTCTATTGTCCTGAATATTCTCCTGAATATTCTCCTGACTATTCTCCCGACTATTCTCCTGACTATTGTCATGACTACTGTCCTGACTATTCTCCTGACTGTCTTGACTACTTTCCTGACTATTGTCCTTACTATTCTCCTAAATATTGTCCTGACTACTGTCCTGTCTATTCTCCCGACTATTGTCCTGACTATTCTCCTGACTACTGTCCTGACTATTGTCCTGTCCATTTTCCTGACTATTCTCCTAAATATTGTCCTGACTACTGTTCTGACTATTCTCCTGACTATTATCTTGACTACTGTCCTGACTATTGTCCTTACTATTTTCCTAACTATTGTCCTGACTACTGTCCTGTCTATTGCCCTGACTATTCTCCTGACTATTCTCCTGACTATTCTCCTGATTATTGTCCTGACTATTGTCCTGACTATTCTCCTGACTATTCTCCTGTCTATTGTCCTGTCTATTGTCCTGAATATTCTCCTGACTATTCTCCCGACTAGTCTCCTGTCTATTGTCCTGACTATTGTCCTGTCTATTGTCCTGACTATTCTCCTGACTATTGTCATGACTACTGTCCTGACTATTCTCCTGACTGTCTTGACTACTTTCCTGACTATTGTCCTTACTATTCTCCTAAATATTGTCCTGACTACTGTCCTGTCTATTCTCCCGACTATTGTCCTGACTATTGTCCTGTCCATTTTCCTGACTATTCTCCTAAATATTGTCCTGACTACTGTTCTGACTATTCTCCTGACTATTATCTTGACTACTGTCCTGACTATTGTCCTTACTATTTTCCTAACTATTGTCCTGACTACTGTCCTGTCTATTGTCCTGACTATTCTCCTGATTAATGTCCTGACTATTGTCCTGACTATTCTCCTGACTATTCTCCTGTCTATTGTCCTGTCTATTGTCCTGAATATTGTCCTGAATATTCTCCTGACTATTCTCCCGACTATTCTCCTGTCTATTGTCCTGACTATTGTCCTGTCTATTGTCCTGACTATTCTCCTGACTATTGTCATGACTACTGTCCTGACTATTCTCCTGACTGTCTTGACTACTTTCCTGACTATTGTCCTTACTATTCTCCTAAATATTGTCCTGACTACTGTCCTGTCTATTCTCCCGACTACTGTCCTGACTATTCTCCTGACTATTGTCCTGACTATTGTCCTGACTACTGTCCTGACTATTCTCCTGACTATTGTCATGTCTATTGTCCTGACTATTGTCCTGAATATTGTCCTGACTATTCTCCTGACTATTGTCCTGACTACTGTCCTGATTATTCTCCTGACTATTGTCTTGACTACTGTCCTGACTATTGTCCTTTCTATTCTCCTAAATATTCTCCTGACTATTATCTTGACTACTCTCCTGACTATTGTCCTTACTATTTTCCTAACTATTGTCCTGACTACTGTCCTGTCTATTCTCCTGACTACTGTCCTGACTATTCTCCTGACTATTGTCCTTACTATTCTCCTAACTATTGTCCTGACTACTCTCCTGACTATTGTCCTGACTACTGTCCTGACTATTCTCCTGACTATTGTCTTGACTACTGTCCTGACTATTGTCCTTACTATTCTCCTAACTATTGTCCTGACTACTGTCCTGTCTATTCTCCTGACTATTGTCCTGAATATTCTCCTGACTATTGTCCTTACTATTCTCCCGACTATTCTCCTTACTATTGTCCTGACTATTGTCATGTCTATTGTCCTGACTATTGTCCTGACTATTCTCCTGACTATTGTCCTGAATATTGTCCTGACTATTCTCCCGACTATTCTCCTGACTATTGTCATGTCTATTGTCCTGACTATTGTCCTGATTATTCGCCTGACTATTCTCCTGACTATTTTCAATTCAAGTTTATTTGTATAGCGCTTTTTACAATAGACATTGTCTCAAAGTAGCTTTACAGAACATAAACCTAGAACAGAAGGTAAACATAAGGAATAATATAAAGAATTAACAGAAAAATTCAAGATTATTATTAAATATCTATAGTTCGTATGTGTATGTATTTATCCCCCAATGAGCAAGTCTGAGGTGACTCAGGCAGCAGTGGCAAGGAAAAACTCCCTTAAATTGGTAAAGGAAGAAACCTTGAGAGGAACCAGACTCAAAGGGGAACCCATCCTCATATGGGTGACACTGGAGGATGTGATTATAAATATACAGTCAGACAAGTGTTGTATTGCTGTAAGGATCACATGGAGTTCAGATCTCCTCTTAGTATCACAGAGTCCAACTGGAGCTGGTAGATTTGTAGATGTCTCAAGATTCTCACAGAGTCGGCCTCATCTCAGTGGAGGTCCAAAAACTTCATCGCACGGAAGACGATCGGAGCTGGTACAATGTCTGGGTGCCTCGGGATGGGTAAAAAGAGAGAAGCAGTGGAGAGGGATTAACATATCTGCTGTTCACAAAAATTGTGCAGGTCTGATGTAATGCTGCTAAATATTATGGGATGTATTATGTTTACGCCTGACTAAAGAGATGAGGTTTTAATCTACATTTAAACTGGGAAAGTGTGTCTGAGCCCCGAACACTATCAGGAAGACTATTCCAAAGTTTGGGAGCTAAATAAGAAAATGCTCTACCACCTTTAGTAGACTTAGATATTCTAGGAACTACCAGAAGTCCTGAGTTTTGTGATCTCAGAGAAGGATTGTAACGTGTTAGAAGACTAGTTAGATACATGGGAGCTAAACCATTAAGAGCCTTGTACGTGAGTAGCAGCAGTTTGTAATCAAGTCTAAACTTAACAGGTAGCCAGTGTAGAGATGATAAAATTGGGGTTATATGATCATACTTTCTTGTCATAGTGAGAACACTGGCAGCTGCATTTTGGACTAACTGTAGCCTATTTATTAAAGATGCAGGACAACCACCTAGTAACACATTACAATAATCCAGTCTAGAGGTCATGAAAGCATGAACTAGCTTCTCAGCATCAGAGAGAGACAGGATGTTTCTCAGTTTGGCAAAAATTCTAAGGTGAAAGAAGGCTGTTTTTGTGGTATTGTGCTGTCTATTGTCCTGTCTATTCTCCTGACTATTGTCCTGACTATTTTCATGAATATTGTCCTGACTATTCTGACTATTGTCCTGATATATTTCAGCATTGGTGGAAAACCAGCTATCATTTATTATAGCCTTATAAATTAAGCTCCACATAGCACTGAGGTGTCACTGTATTAAAATTACATTGAATGGGATTTTTCTGTATCATTGCAACTATATATTTTGTTTGGACAAATGGTTTCCAAACTCTGCTGAATTCTGACTTAGATTACCACATTATACATAAGATGTCAAAGTGAACAGAGATGCACTCAGCACTATACTGTACGTCAGTCAGGATTTATGAACGTATAAAATATTTGAAACAATGTATTCTAGATTGTCTTTTATACTAGCTTTCCTGTCAACAGACGTGGTGATTACCTGAATAGGCCTACAAACTGCTGGAGTAGCACAATCTGATGAATAGGGTAGTGCCTCAGGGACATCTGAAGGTTTCCTCATGCAATGCTCTCTTATTTTATCTAGGTCTCTCTCTCTCTCTCTCACACACACTCACACTCACACTCACACACACAGTTTCTACAGGATGCCAGAGGAAGGGACATAACAAGGCAGAGGTTAAAACAAGTCTTGCTGCGTTCGGGATCAGTTGCAAGGATGAGATGGTTCACAGAGGCGGAAATAGCAGGTACCTGAATAAGCCTGACAGGAAACGCTGGATGCTCATGATGTTAGCTGGTCTGTGTCATCAACATAGCAGTGGTATTAAATCTCATGTTCAAATTAAAATTGCACGCAGTCACTAAAGAAACATCACTCAGTTTATACGAACAAAACAGGTTATGTGCTAGAGAAAAGACATTTATTTTATTTATTTATTTCTGATTAAAAAAAAATATATTTCTGCAGGTACAGTGAATATATCACCTACCCTAAATTTCATTGTTTTTAAACAACATTTAAACAATCAATGCCAGAACTGTTTTTATTTTAATAAGACCTTGCAGTGTGGTACATGGCACAGTGTGTTGACATCTTACAGTTCTAGCTTCCAGGGTTTGGTCCCTCCATGTGAGCTTCATCCTTACTGCATGTAACCTCCCCCTGAGCAGATGTGAACAGATATGTGAACAAGTGTGTGTTACTGCAGATTTTTTTCTCAATCTCAACTATCAGTAATGTTTGAGATTTGCCATCATTTAATTCTTTCCATCAATGGAATATAAAATGTAAATTAGAATATAAGGGCAAATTGAGGTGTATCTCCTGAATATTTAATTCTATATTATATATTTCATAATGCCCTTTGTCCCACAATTTACACAGCTAGTTGAAATGTCTGTTATGGGTGAAGAGATGATAAGGCCATATATTTGTGTACTGATTGTAATATTGACTACATGTCACATAGATTAGTATCAATATCTGACTGTTGCCTGTAAAATCTCTAGTTATAGAGTGGCTTCTTCCTCCCATATGTGCTCTGAGCTTTCTGGATATTGGCCCCACTTCAGTGAATATTTCTATGCTCACTCAGAACATTTTTCTGAACTGTATTTCATTTTATTTAATTGTATTTCAACAAAGCCAATTGCTTCTATCTCTGAGACGCTGTTTATAAACAAAAACAAAACACTATCAGAATCAGAATCAGGTTTATTGGCCAAGTGTGTTGACACACACAAGGAATTTAGTTCCAGCTGTTTGTGACTCTCAAAAATACAGACATAAATAACACTACAATACAATTTGAAACTATGGCTACTATCCAGTTGAGTATCAGCTCACAATGAATCTCACAGAATTGTGATCATTTTCTGTAATTATGTTTGGGATCAGCTATCTTTAAACATTATGAACATACATCATGACTGCATGTGTTTGATAATATTGTTTCACATTCTGTTATTCCGGTCAATTGCTTCTACATTTTTACTGTTAGAACTTCCACTCAGTTTGGATTTTTACAGAAACATCAGAGCAACAGACTGATATTTGCCTGTGTACTGTGTGGATTATGAACATATACCATAAATTAAAATATGCATTTATTTATTTTAATTATTATTAATTATTATTATTATTATATGTCAAACAAATTCCAATAGAAAGGTTAAATTATTATTGGTAAAAATCAACCCCATTCATATCTCAGGCCTTCTCATATGACATCACAGCCCCAAGGTTAAGAACCTATCAAGTAAAAGTACCACATAAATGGAAAAACTGAAAGAAAATCATTAACAGATATATGAAAAGCCAATGAATTCAAATAGACATTATTTTTAATAAATACTGACATTTTAGGAGAATAGTTAAACAAAAAACATTACAGAGCATCACTGAGTTAAAAACCATCAACATCCAATGCAGCATTAGTCTCGTCATTAAGTACGATAAACCAGCCTTTCCCTCCCCTCAAAAATATTTACTATTGAGGAACAAAATGAATTGCAGTTATGACACCCCAGGTGTTTGAAAGCATTTTAAGCATGATTCATTGTATCAGACTAGAAATGTTTGTCATGGGTATTCCTTCATCTGCAAGCTGACATCAGGCATTGTACTTTATTCCAAGGACTTCTTTTCCTTTCCTTTATTATTTTGCATTTTCTTTTAAGAACTAGGCTGTGACAGGTTCCCGTTGGTTGTTCTGACGTTTCACTACAAATATTTTTTGTCCAGAGATCGTCACTGTGTAAACATAGTCCTCAAACATCACTGTGGACAAAAGAGTAGCATTAGAATAGAATTACTAGTTGCTATATTTCTGTAACTTCTTAGCAGCATCTCTCTTGTGTATAAAGTATATCAACCTGTGTAGCTCACCTGACAAGCGCTTAAGAGGTGGCTCTGCTGTGCCGTGAAGCCTGAATCGACATGCTGTGCGGACCATCTGCATGATCACACCTGCTGTACGTTCATCATTCTCAAGCTCTCCTGAGGACTAGCAGAAACAAACAAGCATGAAACTATTAAAAATCTACTTGGAACTAGGCATGTGAGGATATTATCACTATGGGGTATGTCTTTAAAGGTGTACAAATGT
>NC_083475.1:4721075-4876075 GCF_030014155.1 Tachysurus vachellii
TTGTGTGTTTCATGTATGTCATGTGTTCATCAGATGGATTGCCTGAGGGAAGAAACTGTTCCTATGTCTGGTCATTCTGGTGCTCAGGGCTCGGTAGCGTCGACCAGATGGCAACAGTTCAAACAGGGAGTTTGCTGGATGTAAGGGGTGCAGAGTGATTGTCTTTGCTCTTTTGCTCATTCTGGAGAAGTACAGGTCTTGGAGAGTGGGGAGTGTTGTGCCAATGGTTCGCCCAGCAGTCCGGACTACCCTCTGTAGTCTTCTGAGGTCAGATTTGGTAGCTGAGCTGAACCAAACAGTCACTGAAGTGCAGAGGATGGATTTGATGATGGCAGTGTAGAATTGTTTCAGCAGATCATGTGGCAGGTTGAACTTCCTCAGTTGGTGAAGGAAGTACAACCTCTGCTGAGCCTTTTTTACAATGGAGTCAATGTGAATGTCCCACTTCAGGTCCTGGGAGATTGTGGTTCCCAGGAATCTGAATGACTCCACTGCTGTCACAATGCTGTCCATGATGTTGAGTGAGATGAATCTTTTTAACCCTACAATTTCACCTAAGAAAGCAGACATTACGTCGAATATATGTAAATTCACACACAAAAACCTGGATTAATAGACGTTTAAATCTAGAATATACTGGAAGGTTACACTGCTTATTTTTTATTACATTTACAGCTTTTAGCAGATTCAAGGCAGTACCTATTACAGATACAGCTATTACAGATACAGCTATTACAGATACAGCTATTACAGATACAGCTATTACAGATACAGCTATTACAGCTACAGCTATTACAGCTACAGCTATTACGGGTACAGCTATTACAGGTACAGCTATTACAGCTACAGCTATTACGGGTACAGCTATTACAGGTACAGCTATTACAGGTACAGCTATTATGGGTACAGCTATTACGGACAGCTATTACAGCTACAGCTATTACAAATACAGCTATTACGGGTACAGCTATTACAGGTACAGCTATTACAGCAACAGCTTTTACGGGTACAGCCATTACAGCTACAGCTATTACAGCTACAGCTATTAAAGATACAGCTATTACAGCTACAGCTATTACGGGTACAGCTATTAAAGATACAGCTATTACAGCTACAGCTATTACAGGTACAGCTATTACCGCTACAGCTATTAGAGATACAGCTATTACAGCTATAGCTATTACAGGTACAGCTATTACGGGTACAGCTATTACAGATACAGCTACTACAGATACAGCTATTACAGCTACAGCTATTACAGATACAGCTATTACAGCTACAGCTATTACAGATACAGCTACGCTGCCACGGCCAGTGCTTGTTCACCCCAGAAAGCTCCATTCTCAAAGTAATTCATAATTTTTTTATTTTTTTTAACAAATGTCTTGTAATGAATTTCAAACAAGCTTCAACAAGCCTTTCCTCCAATAATAGTGCTTTCTCAGGTTGTGTTGTGTCCAGTGGCAATGACAGCTGGACCTGTAGGAGGTAGAACTTAGTGAAATTAGCCTTGGTGTACTGCTTGAATTCTTTTCCTCCTTTCTTGTGAACATTCATTTCATGCTCCCAGCTGTCTGTGTAACCGTTTTGGAGCTTTGTGGGCACAGTTGTATAGAAATGAGCCCCACATGCCTAGTTATACATGACTTTTGGTTTTCGATCTTTTTATGGAAGCATAAAATTACTCCTGAAGACATTAGTTTGCAGGTCACAGTGTATTTATCAGTAATACTGAAAAGTTTAATGATTAATGTTTTAGCAAATCATACAATTCAGTTCAAATTTATTTATATGGTGCTTTAATTAAGCATTAATAAGTATTTAATTAGGCATTTAATTAAGCATCAATAATTAAGATTAATATAATACAAAATTCAAGATTAATATTAGATATATTTTAATGTGTTTGTATTTATCCCTAATGAACAAGCCTGAGGTGACTCAGGTGACTGTGGGGAGGAAAAACTCCACAAGATGGTAAAGGAAGAAACCTTGAGAGGAACCAGAATCAAAGGGGAACCCATCCTCATTTGGGTGACACTGGAAGGTGTGATTATAATTATACAGTCTGGCAAATGTTATATTGATGAGGAGATTATTGTCCTCAAAGACCACATGGAGTTGGTATCTCCTCTTTAGTATTGCAGAGTTCAACTGGAGCTGGTAGATCTCTAGATGTCTCAGGATCCTCTCAGAGTCGGCCTCGTCTCATTTGTAATCCATTCTAAACTTCACTGGTAGCCCATGTAGAGATGATAAAATTGGGATTATATGATCATATTTTCTTGTCCTGGTAAGAACTCTGACAGCTGCGTTTTGGACTAACTGTAGACTATTTATTAAAGATGCAGGACAACCACCTAGTAATGCATTACAATAGTCCAGTCTAGAGGTCACGAATGCGTGAACTATCTTCTCAGCATCAGATACTGATAGGATGTTTCTCAGTTTGGCAATATTTCTAAGGTGGAAGAAGGCTGTTTTTGTAATATGGGCGATATGATTTTAAAGACAAGTTACTGTCTAATATAACACCCAGGTCTTTCACTGTTGAGCTAGTAGTAACAGTACATCCCTCTAAATGGAAGTTGAATTGTGAGAGCTTCTGTGTACTGGTTTTTAGACCGATAAGAAGTATTTCTGTCTTAAATCAATTATGAAATATTTAGACAGCATATGGAAATTCCCTCCAGGAAAATTATGCTTTAAGGGACTTTTGCTTTTTTTCCAAATAAAACCACACCTGAAAGCAAGGCTTAGATCTGCACAGTAATTGTATACAAGTGATTAAGTAATGTGCCAAAAGACAGACTTTAGATTTTTTTATTCATTTTTAATTAACACAAACTCAGTTTACATTCACAAAACTCAGAGACCATTTTAGAGATTATTAAGTCAACACATATCTAGATTTGTTCTTCATAAATCACAAAAGTACACATCACACATTTTTTAATCAGTAATCTTAGTTCAAGTATTTTTTAAATATAAGGAAATGGGAGACAATGAACAACATCAACATTAACATTTATATTTATAAATGCATTCAATGCTTCTGTGGCTTGACAATGCTAGAACAGTTATCGGAAATCCTCAGCAGAGAACATGCCCTTAGCCCTGCGTAGGATTGAGTCTTTGGAAGCATCATAAGGATGCTCTTTAGAGGGGATCTCCAATACAGCAGGGATGGACTGCATATGAGCATCTATTGCATGCCGGATCATCTCAGCAATGAATTGGTTGATTAGGATGATACCAATATCGTTGCGAGTCAGGAAACTCCTGTTTAGGAAATAATCACAAATCACAATCAGGCTGTGGACATTGTATTATTAATACTGTAACAACTCACAGGGACCTATGATAACACAAATTAAAGCAAGTTACAGCTGCCATATGTTACTGTAGTTATATTTCAGGCAATAGCAATATTTAGGGATCGTAGAAGAGAAGAATAATATCAGACCTATCACCAATTTATGAATATCTTGAAAACCAGGTGCAGGTCATTCTTCAAGAGACTCCCTAGTAAATTAAGTGACAGATGATGTGCCATTCTGGAAACCTCAGCGGGGAGTGACATTTATTTATTATTATTGTTTTCATGCATCTCTATGTTCTGTGGGTGAGGGTGTGCAGATGTTGATATGATATAAATTGGCATTATGTCAAGCTGTTAATATTACAATTTTATTTTCAATGGCATACATATTTATAAATATTCAATAGAAAGCCAGAAAATGCTACTTATTATATGTATTTAGTGTAGAAGACAATACTTTATTGGTTAGATAAACTCCCTAAAGCATAGATAGGCTTGGGGTGACTACAATATTCCGTTGGATAATGGAATAGAGACATGGCTGTCAAGGTCCTTCATTAATACAGGACTAATACTGAGAATATTAATTTCTCAAACTTTTTAGGTCAAAAGCTGAAGGTGTTTTCATAAGGTCTAGAATATGCAGGCTAGAAGAATTACAAAATTCAGCTTACAGTTCAGGTTAGAAATATCTCTGCAAAATCACTATTCATCAGTTAAGAGTAGATCTTTCTATTTCAGATGAAGGAAAAGAGATAAATACTAAACAGAGCTAAATACTATTTAGATATCTATGACCTTCGTTATTGCAGTCAGTTCTGCTTTGAAATAATAATTGTAATTTGTAAAAGACTTTTACAGGAAGGAATTAGTGTTGGGTCTGTGGTGAACTCAGAGTTTATGATGACCCATTAGTTCCTCAGGATCTCTCGGTTGCACAATTCTAAACTGTTGTAGAAATTACATTATTTGCATTGACATTATTTCCTGTTCAGTGTCACCCAAATAAGGATGAGGTTCACTTCTGAGTCTGGTTCTTCTCAAAGTTTCTTCCTCATATCATCTCAGGGACATTTTCCTCACCACCGTCACCTCAGGCTTGCTCATTAGGGATAGAGATAGATATATAGTATTTAAAATTTTACATTAATTTTAAACTTTAAATGTTAAATGTTAATTAATTTATTTAAATGTTAATTAAATGTTAAATGTTAATTAATTTATTTTTTCTTATTATAGACACACACTTTTTTCTCTTGTTTCTATACTTCGGTAAATCTGCTTTGAAACAACGTGAATTGTTAAAAGCGCTATACAAATAAACTGATTTTGAAAAGTTGATAGAGATCCTTGTGTCGATCAAAAGGCTAATAAATCACTAGGTTTTAATTTTTTAAGATTTTAATAAAAGAAGTGGCTCTTTTTTAGGAAGTAAGTAATCTATTTGTGTTGGTGTTCTTCCTTCCACTTAACACAATGTTTCTTTTATTCCTAAGAGTAATTAGTTAGTAGACAATTGGTGTCTGATTAGACTTTTAACCTGTGATTACAAACATATACAATCTTTGTAAAATGCTTAAACCATTTAAGGAAACCTAATAGTATAATCTGGATAAAAATATAAAAAAATAGGCACATCTCAAAAATATTCTGGACTTTTGCAAAGCCTTTGACTTTCTTGACCATGTTAACATGGTTTTATATTTAAACATTAGAAAAAATTGTTTGATGTTGACTTTTAATGATCACAGTGATTCTTCCATTAAGGTAAAGCTGGGAATATGTCAAGGATGATATAATTTGCCATACCTATTTCTGTTAACTACTCAGCTGATGGTCACAAATTTATATACCAAAAATTTACCTCTCAATATAATACTCTGGATACTCTCAATCAGTTGCTATATGCTGTTTAAAAAGTATGAAAACGTTCTGTTAATTTTAGGTTTAATTGTTCCAGATGCAACCGATACACACTTAATATGTTTTAAATTGCTCACAACAAAGTACAGAAGAAACATGCATGCTCTATTTTCTCATGTGATTCCAAAATGGTACATGGAGATGGACTCTTTTCCATCTCTTTTAGTATCGTGATCACATTTAATTGTACTTTTCCCCCAAATAATCCTCTTGCGCTTGCTCAAGCCCTGGTCTTATTTGTCTGATTATTATCATTGTGTAGATCTAAAAGGTGACTTCTCTATGCATCCTAGGATTATGTTTGGTTTTCCACAAGGTTCTGTTTTAGGCCCACTTCTTCTCATAAATATTCACAAAGATGGTATGAGCTTCCACTGTTATGCTTATGGATACAAACGAGAAGCTCTTGACACACACAGACACACACAGACAGACAGACTCAGAGACACACACACAGTCAGACAGACTCAGAGACACACACACACAGACAGACGCAGAGACACACACACAGACAGACAGACGCAGAGACACACACACAGACAGACAGTCGCAGAGACACACACACACACACAGACAGACGCAGAGACACACACACACAGACAGACGCAGAGACACACACACACAGAGACGCAGAGACACACACACACAGACAGACGCAGACACACACACACACAGACAGACGCAGAGACACACAGACAGACGCAGAGACACACAGACAGACGCAGAGACACACACACAGACGCAGAGACACACACACAGACGCAGAGACACACACACAGACGCAGAGACACACACACAGACGCAGAGACACACACACAGACGCAGAGACACACACACAGACGCAGAGACACACACACACAGACGCAGAGACACACACACACACAGACGCAGAGACACACACACACACAGACGCAGAGACACACACACACAGACGCAGAGACACACAGACGCAGAGACACACACACACAGACGCAGAGACACACACACACACACAGACGCAGAGACACACACACACACACAGACGCAGAGACACACACACACACAGACGCAGAGACACACACACACACAGACGCAGAGACACACACACACACAGACGCAGAGACACACACACACACACAGACGCAGAGACACACACACACACACAGACGCAGAGACACACACACACAGACGCAGAGACACACACACACAGACGCAGAGACACACACACAGACGCAGAGACACACACACACACAGACGCAGAGACACACACAGACAGACGCAGAGACACACACACAGACAGACGCAGAGACACACACACACAGACAGACGCAGAGACACACACACAAAGACACACACAGACACACACACAAAGACACACAGACACACACACAAAGACACACACACAAAGACACAGACACACACAGAGAGAGAGAGAGAGAGAGAGAGAGAGAGAGAGAGAGAGAGAGAGAGAGAGAGAGAGAACAAACACAAATATACACAACATAATGCAGAAGCTGTTACTGAAACACTTACTTAAATGTCTCTTCTATCTCGGTCACACTGGTGTCTTTCTCCACCACCAAGAAATTCGGTTTGCGGTTTTTGTTCAGCTCACCGATTCCTCCGAGAAGGAAACCAGTGCACGTGTCTTCATCCCCTATAACTGCGATTAATTTACCCCGTCCTGCCATCGCGTAGGTAATTAAATGTAGATCAGAGAGCTTAAATCTGCCTTTCTGCTGTGTCTGTGAATGACAAGCTAAAGTCAGGTGACAGATTCACTTCCGCTTTCTGGAAGACCAGAAGTGTTGATTCTCGCGAGAGTTCAGTACGTGAACAGGACGTGGGATGCACTTATTTCCAGGGATTTCAGAACAGCGTAATAGATATTGTGTCATCGGGTAGGCGTGGCCTATTTGATAATCTAACGCTAACCCTAAACGCCCCCCCCCCCCAAAAAAAAACAAAAAAAAAAAAAAGAAAAAAAAAAAAGTATTCACTAAATTCCAGGGGTTTCGTTACGACGACGTAAAGTAGTGATGGGAAGTTGGTTCTTTTCCGCGAACCGGTTCTTTCGGACAGTTCGTTTTAATGAACCAGAACTAATCTTCATCAATTTACAAAAACTTACAAAAAAGCATAATTTTGAAATGTTTCTTTCGCTCCATCAGTTGTTTTTAAAACTAATGAAACTGAGTTAAACACTCATATGTTGATAAGACATTAAATCATAACCATTTACATTTGTTGCTGTATCAGTTGTAATTTACGCATGCGCAGTAACAACAGCTCGTCGGTTCTCAGTGTGTCGGACGTGTCCGAAAGAAACAGTTCTCAGTTCAGTGTACTGATGATTCGCTGTATCAGTTCAGTGATTCAAGCATGCGCAGTATCAACAGCTCATCGGTTCTCGGACGCATCCGAAAGAAACAGTTCTCAGTTCAGTGTACTGATGATTCACTGTATCGGTTCAGTGATTCACGTATGCGCAGTATCAACAGCTCGAGGTCACAGTTCTCTCAGCACAACATGTCTCAGTTCAGTGTACAGGAGTTACATATACTCCGGGATATTAGTTTATTTAGAGTCGGAGGGGCTGTCTGGCATGACCGAAAGTGAGTAACTTTAGTAACTTGTGGATTAGCGCTGAACTGAACTGTTTGGAACGAATCAGTCCGATTTGGTGAACTGGTTCATCCAGTTCACTAAAAAGAACCGGTTCAAAAGAACGATTCGTTCACGAACTGCCCATCACTAACGTAAAGTGGGCGTGGTTTATAGAGGTTTTGGGAAAAAGCCCTCTTTCGTTCATCCCAACATTCACAGGGCTCTCATGCGCAGGTCTACATGGGCTTTAAATTATGGGGTCAGAATTGTTTCGTTATTCTGAATAAATATACTATGATCCACAAATAAATATAAAGAGTTTCACAAATATTTTTTAAATCCACAAATAAATATAAAGAGTTTCACAAATATTTTTTTAATTCACAAATAAATAAAATGGGATTTGCAAATAAAAAAATATTTATAAATATATATTTAATTGTATTTATTTGTGAATGCCTTCCTGCTCATTTGTGAATCGCGTTCTGTGCATTTGTGAATCACTGCACGCATTTGTGGATTGCGTTCTGTGCATTTGTGGATTTGAAACATTTCTAACGCCAAGACCTGCACAAGAATCCACAAATAGGTGGACTCCGCCCACCGTCTACTCCAGCCAATCGGACAACGGTCTCGTGGCGCTGACCAATCGTGGCACGGTCTACCTCCAACCAATCACGTTCTGATTTACTTGCTCTGAGGCTGTTCTTCAATCCAGTGTCTAGTTTGCACTCGTTTTTTTTCATCCAGTACGATTCTCTTGTTCTATTTTGTGTGCGCTTTCACATGTATTTACAGTCTCATGATTTTTTTTACTTTGCATTTTTCTCATACTGATGCTTTCACTTGCACGTACATGACTTAGCCCTGTGTGCCATCGTTCCACGTTATATAAAGCATTATGGTCGTGAAGAAATGACATTTTATTCTAATGTATACAAGCTGTATAGAGGAATTATGATACCTTGAATGATGAAACCTAAGAGTTATTGTAAGCATAATGCATCCTGCTTCCTTTAGCTTTTACTTTAATAAAGTCACACAGTACATTTTCAATCAGCAAAATGTGAGCAATGTTTACAGGTGTACATTGTTTACTGGTGTTTACAGGTGTACAGTGTTTACTGATGTTTACACGTGTACAGTGTTTACTGATCTTTACAGGTGTACAGTGTTTACTGATGTTTACTGGTGTACAGTGTTTACTGATGTTTACAGGTGTACAGTGTTTACTGATGTTTACAGGTGTACAGTGTTTACTGATGTTTACTGGTGTACAGTGTTTACTGATGTTTACAGGTGTACAGTGAGTTGACACTGAATGCTATTTCACATGAAACTTCTGTTTCTAAATGACCTGCACTTGACCGATTAGTAAGGATAGCATGCATGTTATCTCTATCAGGAGTTTACAATATTTGTCTGAAAAGATTCATCTCTGTTTCTGGGCTTTTTATTTTTATTTTTAGTATTTCACATACAGTAGATAATGTCATGATTTCGAGTCATGCGATTGCGAGTAAATCAGAACGTGATTGTTTGGAGGTAGACCGTGCCACGATTGGTCAGCGCCACGAGACCGTTGTCCGATTGGCTGGAGTAGACGGTGGGCGGAGTCCACCTATTTGTGGATTCTTGTGCACGTCTTGGCGTTAGATATGTTTCAAATCCACAAATGCACAGAACGCAATCCACAAATGCGTGCAGTGATTCACAAATGCACAGAACGCAATTCACAAATGAGCAGGAAGGCATTCACAAATAAATACAATTAAATATATATTTATACATTTTTTTTATTTGCAAATCCCATTTTATTTATTTGTGAATTAAAAAAATATTTGTGAAACTCTTTATATTTATTTGTGGATTTAAAAAATATTTGTGAAACTCTTTATATTTATTTGTGGATTTAAAAAATATTTGTGAAACTCTTTATATTTATTTGTGGATCATAGTATATTTATTCAGAATAACGAAACAATTCTGACCCCATATTAAACTGGTTTTGTAGGGAATTCCAAGGCCATTATTAAAGTTTGCAACAAACTATTTTAAACCCGACATTCAGAGGACGTGTAACTTCCCACAATGAAATCGTATGAAAATGTATATAGAGGGTTGGACAAAAATAATGTGAACACCCATTGTTATAGGCTTTAATATTATTTGTGTAGGCTACTGTGAAAGAAATAAATGTGGAAATTATAATTTATTTCTTTTTTATTTCTATATATTGTTTAGTTCCATGGCAGCATAAAACAAGTTGTGCTCAGACTTGGTTAGTTTAAGCAGTGGTGTCAAAAGTATTCACATCCATTACTCAGGTAGAAGTATAGATACTAGGGTTTAAAAATACTTCTCTAGAAGTTGAAGTATCAACTCGAGATTTTTCTAGTGTAAAAGTACTGGTTTCAAAACTACTTTAAAAGTATAAAAGTAAAAGTAATGCAAGGAAAAAAATGCCATTAAGGACAAAAGCTTAGGCTGTGCCACAGGGGCCTATTGTGCACTACCAAACCTCCTTAAAAAAACATATTTCTAAAGGCCATAATGACTATAATGTTATATTAATATGATATGTTGAAAAATGTGGGATGCACTAGGCTACCTGTTTCAGCCGCATACTGTATATGCCCATTGAAAAAGAACACATTTTAGTACAATGCAAATACATTAAAGAACCATATATGTGTACTACTGAGCTGTGTTACATGGAGCAGAGGATATGACTAGTTGGCTGTAAGTATTGTAATGGTGCAAAAAGTCAAACTTCAGAGGCATGTCATCAATAACCTTTATTAAAACAAACACATTGGACTTAAACAACATGGAACAAAGAGTTACTCTGCAGAAAAGCAGCTGGTTCTCAAAGTTCTTTGAGCCAATGCATGTTCTTCTTGTCCTGAAGATCAGCCCTGCAACACTAAACAGTCTTTCACAGGCTGCTGAGGCAGGGAGTGCCATATTAAGCTTAAGTGATAGCTGGCACACAGCTGGGAAGGACTTCAGTACCTCTACTGTGTCTCCTGGGCACCCCAGGTACGCATCCAACTGCTGGGTCGTTTCAAGAAGGCTGGTCTTCTTCACAGAGGAAAAGAAGTTCATTAGAATAAAGAAATTCATACAGATTTAAAACAACATGAGGATGAGAAAATGGTGACAGAATATTTCTTTTTGGGTGAACTATCCCTTTAAAGCTGTTTTAGGACCACAAGCAGCTGCTGGCATGACCGAAAATTAGCAGTAAAATCATTTTAAACAGCATTTGGCTAATAGTTGGGCCTATTACGTCTTTACAAGGACCCATAGAGCCCCATACAGGCGCGTGCACTCTCATACACAGACAGGATCATGACTATCTTTAGTACATAACTTATCAACCAGCTGTAGATTATAGCTTTGCACAATTAACTTACAAATATTGCATATAGTACCAATATAAGCTCAGATAACATTTGGTTAAAGTTGAATTTCAAATCTCACATCAAGCCACCAAACTAGTTTGCATCATAGCCTTCTGGTAGCAAGCAAACCATTGGCATGTACCCAAGTTTGCCATAGAAAACATTGCAAATTTATTATTATTAGTATGTTACTAGGTCACTACAATATTGTCAATAATCGACTGATAATAACAAAAACTATAGCTTTGCACAATTAACTTAGAATTATAGCAATAATTTAAGCTCAGATAACAATTGGCTAAAGTTGAATTTGTTAATAATTGACTGATAACAAAATTTCAGCTTACCTCAATATGCTTTTTTAAATTAGACGACGAGTTTTTGAAAGCCATTAGTGCGTGGTATTTGGGTGCGCGTAGCTTACAGCGCATGTGCAATGACTTATCATTTCAAACAATTCTTCCAGGTACGGCCAGGGATGTACAGTATAAGGGTTTGGGTTGGTTGGTCTTCCTGGCTACCAACTTCCTTGCTGGTGCTGGTGCTTGGTTGTTGAGACATTGAGTTCGAGTTTTGAGCCTTTGCCATGGACATCTTCATACTTGGCTCCGTCTGCTATGTCCAGCGTTGGGTAACTGAAGTGTGACGTGATTTGTGTCATGTGCAGGTGCGATGGGTCGCGCACAAACCAATAGGGTGTCAGAATGGTATATGTTTATACTTCTCAACCAACCACAATCAAATTCACTCTATCCGGATGGCACGATTTATCTTGATAGGTTTTTTTGAATGATGACAAGCCGAAATGAAATCAAGCTGAAATGAAATAGACGTAACAAAAAACAAACAAACAAAAAAAAAAGAAATAGGAGCAACGAGGTTATTTTTAAAAAGTAAGGAGTAGAAAGTACAGATAATTGCGTGAAAATGTAAAGAGTAGAAGTATAAAGTATGCTAAAAAATAATTACTCCATTAAAGTATAGATACTCAAAATTTCTACTTAAGTAAAGTAACGAAGTATTTGTACTTCGTTACTTGACACCTCTGAGTTTAAGACACTTGAAATGGGTGACATGAGACTTCCAAAGGTGACACATTATGGGAACCCATTTATCAGGAGAATTTGTAACCTTTACAGTCCAACTCTTTGGTGTTCAAACAGCAAGTGTCCACGGTTATGACTGCGTATGCATGACAGGACCTCATGAGTTAAGAAGAATAGTGGATGAAATTCAGAACTTAATAACAGGGAATGTTGACCACTAGGAAGAATTGTGTCCAAACAACACAGAACTACTGCAGGAAAAGTGAAAGCAGGAATTAATATCCACTTTAAAGCCCTGTTTAAATAAAAATAAAATAAGTATAACATCAAATAGGGTATTTTAATATTTGTGGCCATAAATGTAAGTGAACTTGGAACTTAACTTAATTAACAGTGCTGCTTCAACCGTTTTAGCACCGTTTGTACCAGTCCAACAGATACAGTATATACAAATATACAGTTATATCAATACCAATCCTACTCTGTAACACATTGCTTGTAGTTTTAACAGCAAAACTTTACAAAATTTGTTTGAACATTTTATAAGTTATTAGTGTAATTAGCAATGCAAATACAAAAAAGTATTACAGTTGTTAACAGCATATTTCCGTGTCATGTGTAATTATGTTTACAGATAGGAAGTGCTGTCACTGTATTATGAGATTGTAAGGGCTTAATTCATGTTTGAAATCTGTTGGACTAGAGCAGTACTAGAACGGTTGAAGCAACACTGTTCAGTTAATTAAGTTGCGTTCACTTACATTTATGGCCACAAATATTAAAATACCCTATTCAATGTAAAGTAAAACTTATTTTATTTCATTACACGCATTTTACTGGGGCACATGCTCTTAATGATCTTTTATTCAAGTTTTATAAAAAGTTTAAAAAATCCATCAAAGTAACACTACCATCACCTACTACACTACATCTTGAAAACAATCTCATTGGCATTCTTGTTGTGGTCCAAATACTATAGTGACCACTGATGTATAGTTCAACTCAGTGTGTTTTCAGAACATTTAGTGGGATATAAATTTCAATTTCTTGATTTCAATGTTTTTTGATATGTTGTTTTCGGTTAGTAAATGAATGTAATGTTAACTTTTAGTTTTTTTTCTTATTTATAAGGAAAACTCTATCAATATAGAGGGATAACATTAACAAAAGGACAATGAGAATTTCACAGCAAAACTGGTTCAATATAAAGTTTACAAAGGTGACAACAAAAAAGAAAACACACAAATGTCTTGGCATACAAATTCATACAGGGAACATTATAATTGTGTATTACAATTACGTTTTTAAAGGTTTTGTAAGTGTTTAGGTAACAACCACAACTGCAATTTCCCCTCTGGACTACCAGATTAAGCCCTAGCCTGACTTTTGATCACTTCCTGGACATTTCCCACCATTATGAACTTTTAAGCTGTGTTTTTAGACACATGAGGCGGGGTATTATTAATATTTGATATGAACCAAACCTTGTTAATGCCATTGCCATTGATCTATCAAGTTTTGTCTGTGTTGCAAACATTGTTTGGATTAAGGATCTGTACCTCTGCATCACTGATTTTGTTTTTTGGACAGTTTGCCTGAATCCTTCTTGCCTGCCATTTTGGATTTGCATGTCACATGTTTTGCTTCGCATATGGATTGTACATATGTGCTTCTGAGAGTTCATTCTGATAGAATACATTGCCAGCTATGAACCCAGAGGAGAACTCACAGCTTTAAGCTCTTGTAACATACTAGGCTGACTGTCCTTATACTCTCCCATTGGTTGCTCCGGCTCTGGAACAACTCAGAGAGACACATATATTCACCAATCTGGATTTACTGAGTGCAGACAAACTTATCCAGGTATAAGAAGGCAGTGAGTGGAAAACTGCATTCCACACTACCACAGGACATTATGAATATCTTGTCATTCGTCAATTAACTGCTTTGAGATCTACTCAACCATTGTTTCATTGTGTACATTGATGATATTCTGATCTTCTCTAAGTCTGAATAAGCTCTCATTAGCCACATGCTAATGGTGCTATTTTGGCTGTTAAAGAAGCAACTTTATCAGCGTGAAGTGAAGTGGAGACCGATGAAAACAAAATGTGTGGTTTGACAGAGTGGCTTACTTCCCCCATGAAGGGTGGTGAGGTGAATATATCCAGCTATGTAATTGGGGCTGTGTTGTCACAGACTCATAGTAGCCTGGCTAAACTCTATCCATATGTTTTCTTTTCAAGGAAATTAACTCCTATGGAATCAAATTATAATGTAGGCAATAGAGAATTGTTACCCATAAAGAAAGTTTGGAGGAATGGCATCCTTTCAAGTAATAACCAAGCATAAAAACCTGGGCCTGTATTCATAAACAATCTAAGAATCATATCAAAGAGCTCCTAATTAATCTTCCAGAGGAATTGGGGCTGACCCTGTTGCTAGGTATGAAGCATTGTTGTAAAGACTGCGATTGGATGTACACCCTAAAAAATAATAAAGAGCGCTTTTCTGTAAAGTTATAAGCCTTCACTTACCTATTTAACCCTAGTCACACATACACACACCATGATTTTAATTTCATATTTAACATATTTGATAGATCAATGGATGAAATTTTAATTCTTTCATTATTTCCAATTACACTTATTGCTGCCATGTCTATTTAAGGTGAAGTTGGTTTGATTGTAGCAAATATAGAATAAAATACAAGAAGGACGAGAAAGCCTGAACAGAGGAACAGTGTTTACTGTTAGCCCAGTTAACTGATGAACACAAGGCCATCCTTAAAGGAAATTTAGGCCCAAGTGTCACTGCATGCAGAAGGAAGACTTGAGAGCTTATTGTGCAAAATATTAATGCTTCATGCCATCTGGTTGTGTGCACCATTGAAGACTGCAAGAAATGCTGGTACGTTCTGCAGTCAAAAGCCTAAGAAAAAATTGCAGCATACAAGCGGGAGTCATCAAGCTGGCAAACTTACTGGTGGCAGAGCTATCTTAAACAATTACATGTAGGCTACACATGAGGTCTGTTGCACTATTTTCTAGGTGGTGTACTGAGGACTCGCTGTTGAGTCAGGAGCTGGTGCTAGTGGGTCATATGTCGGTGGTTGTGGCGTTGGTGCAGCCACCTCCAGATGTGGTTGAGGAGGTGAGCCATCCAGGACAGGATCATCTAAAAAAGACTTAAGACATGTCACGGAACATATGAATGTGGCTGCATTTCATGCCAGGATGCAACTACCAAGTACTGGACCTAGTAACAGCATTAAATCATATTTTATCAACCTGCCCACAGATTTCGTTCTGAGCAAATGCAAACTAACTAAACTAAATAACTAAAATGTGTTCAGTAGGAATGTACCACTGATGATGAAAAGTACTGAGACAAAAACAAAAAAAGTGGAACAACCTTTTTGCAGACAAACAAGCATCTGTAGAAACAAAAAGGAAAGTTATTATTGAATCCGGAGGATTTCTTTTCCAGTACTCAGCATGGCCATTCCAGGAAACACTATCAAAAGGTTCTCACATGGTGGATCTGCTTAAGAATCTCACAGACCCTCATAAAGTTGTCTGGTCACACCAGACAACTTTCCTCATATATTTCTACATATTTCTTTATCTCTTTCTAATACTGCGTTCCAGTATTATGATAGCAGCGGGTGTGGCTAAGCTTTTTTCTCTATCCATTATTAACCCTTTTCTCACCCTCATGCAAAGTGCTTCTCAGGAGCTGAAAACGCGTTTCCCGCAGTCGCAGCGCTCTAGCGCCTTCCTTTAGTGGTTTTTCGTGCAACCTTATATAAGCACACATCTGACAAGCTTGAAAAGGGCTGTTTCACCTTGTTTCCATGAAACATGATAGGACACAGTGTGTTTATGTCAGAAATCTCGGAAAAAAGCTTTTTTACAGTATTTTATGCTAAATAATATAAAATATAATAGTTCATATTAAAGACCAATATGTTGATAAAAATATGATTTAAACTCGAAAATCTGATGATTTGTGTGTGGTAGGATCATTTTCATGCAATCTTAGGTATCAGCATGTGCTTTGAGTGAATCCCTGCATGCATGTACAAGAGTGCTTCTCAGGAGCTGAAAACGCGTTTCCCGCAGTCTCAGCGATCTAGCGCCTTCCTTTTGTGGTTTTTCGTACAACCTTATATAAGCACACATCTCGTCTTGTACTTGTCTGTTGCTGCCGTTGATTATTCAAATATTTTAATATCAGATCATGCACCACTATTTCTGGATATTCAGCTGTCCACAGAGAGATCTACTCCCCCCTTTGGAGATTTAATTCTCTATTGTTGGCATATAACAAATTTTATGAATTTCTGGCTAATTCTGTTGAGTTTCTCCTTCTTAATCAGAACGAACTTCAAATCGTTTTATACCTCTTTGTATAAATCTGAATTTCCGGCCGATACTGCTATTATGAATCAGTTTTTAGACAACCTTAAAAACCCAACCATTGATTCTGACCGTGTACAAGAACTAGATGCCCCACTCTCCCTTGAAGAAATAAAATTCTCAGATACCTTATGGTTGTAGGCATGTTAATGCAAACAAAGGTGCTGCTGGTAAATGTCTATGCACCCAATTTTGATGATGTTGAATCCGCCAATAGATTACTTAGTAACATACCTCATTTAAATTCTCATTTGTTGATTTATGGAGGTGATTTGAATTGTGTACTTGACCCAGTGCTAGATAGATCTAGTTCATGACCAATATCTCAGTCAGCTATGTC
Organism: Tachysurus vachellii; assembly: GCF_030014155.1. NCBI lineage: Eukaryota > Metazoa > Chordata > Actinopteri > Siluriformes > Bagridae > Tachysurus > Tachysurus vachellii. The sequence continues at coordinate 4,738,121 of NC_083475.1, forward strand.
AAAATCTTTTTCTGACTTTATGAATCAGAATGGGTTGGTTGACCCTTGGAGAGTTCGTAATCCTTTAATTAAAAAATTCTCCTTTTTCTCTCAGGTTCACCAATCATACTCAAGAATAGATTATTTCTTCATAGATAACAGCTTGAACTCGTCTGTTGCTGCCGTTGATTATTCAAGTATTTTAATATCAGATCATGCACCACTATTTCTGGATAATCAGCTGTCCACAGAGAGATCTACCCCCCCTCTGGAGATTTAATTCTCTATTGTTGGCAGATAACAAATTTTGTGAATTTCTGGCTAATTCTATTGATGAGTTTCTCCTTTTTAATCAGAACGAACTTACATCATCATCTTTACTTTGGGAGTCACTGAAGGCTTTCCTTAGGGGCAGATTATTTCATACTCCTCTCATTATAATAAAAAACATAAGGCCAAGCTTACAGAACTCACTTCTGCTATTGGTATCCTTGACCAAGAGTGTGCATCCAATCCCTCCCCAGAACTGTTTAAGAAACGTCTTAACCTTAAGACAGAATTTGATCTTATCTCCACTAGGGAAGTAGAGCGATTGTTATCGCAGACACGCGGCACTTACTATGAACATGGGGATAAAGCGAATCGACTATTGGCTCACCAATTGAAACGTCAATCTGCCTCACGTTTGATACCTAAAATGAATAATAATGTTAATGTAATTGTTACAGACCCAGTAGAAATTAATGCCACGTTCAAATCGTTTTATACCTCTTTGTAAAAATCTGAATTTCCGGCCGATACTGCTATTATGAATCAGTTTTTAGACAACCTTAAAAACCCAACCATTGATTCTGACCGTGTACAAGAACTAGATGCCCCACTCTCCCTTGAAGAAATAAAATTCCCGATTAAAGCGATGCAGTCCAATAAAGCCCAGGGACCTGATGGGTATTGAGTTCTTCAAAAAAATTGTTAATAAATTAGCACCTCTACTTTTGTCAGTGTTTAATGAATCCTTGGAAAATGGTTTGCTCCCAACTACTATGACCCAAGCTTCGATAGCTCTTCTTTTGAAGAGTGATAAAGATCCAACTTTATGTGGTTCCTATAGGCCTCTATCTTTGTTAAATGCTGATGTTAAAGTTCTGGCAAAAACTATAGCTCTGCGTCTAGAGATAGTGTTGCCCAGCATTATTTCTGAGGAGCAAAACGGTTTCATTAAGGGACATCATTTCATTATCGAAGCATGATACACTATTTAGTTTTCTGAAGTCAGTGCAAAACCTAATTCCTCCGTCCTTTTTAGGGACCAGTATTATGGGACTTGACCACTCACTTTTCGATGGTTCTATAATCCCCATTTCCAACATGGTCTTGAGCTCAGTCTTTAACTGTTCTACCATCTTCTCCGGGACTCGATAAGATTTCTGTCGTATAGGGGTAGTGTCTTTCAGGATGATATTATGTGTGAGAATCTCGGTCCGACCCGGTCTTTCCTGGAAGAGAGATGGAAAAGATTGAAGTACCTCAGCTAGCTGCTGTTGTTGTTGGTTATTCAAATGTGAACAACATTCTGGGGCATCCTGTATTGACCGAACTGGATCCATATCTGGTTCATCCTCTTCCTCCACTACGGCTCTCACCATCATCTCTTGGTCTTTAACCTTCATGGGACCTTGGAGATCAGACATATTCTCCTTAAATTCTCTCAGAAGATTAACATGTAAAACCTGTTTAGGCTGTTTTCTTCCTGGACACAAAATCTCATAGGTTACCGGACCCAGTTTTCTGGTCACAACATATGGACCCTGTCATTTGGCCAACAACTTGCTGGTACCTGATGGTAATAGTAGTAGAACTTTCTGTCCTGGTTTGAAATCCCTTTACCTGGCATGTGTGTCATACCAGACCTTTTGTCTTTGCTGGGCAGCAGCTAGGTTTTCTTTAGCCAGAGTCCTAAAGTTCTACAACTTGTCCTGCATCTGTAAGACATATGAAGCAATACTGCACTGGGCTGGTTCCTCTGCTATCCACCCTTCCTTGAGCACGTCCAGGGGGCCACGAACTTGCCTGCCAAACAAAAGTTCAAAAGGTGAGAAACCGGTTGAACACTGAGGGACCTCTCTATAGGCAAAAAGAAGAAACGGTATCCATTTATCCCAATCCTGCCCAGACTCATCAACAAACTTCTTAAGCATGTTTTTCAATGTGGCATTAAACCGTTCTACAAGACCATCTGTTTGAGGGTGAAATGGTGTAGTTCTGATTCCTTTAATGCCTAGATGTTTATACAACAGCTTCATCACTTTAGCCATAAAGTTTGTCCCCTGATCCGTGATAATTTCGGATGGGACTCCAACCTGGGAAATCAAGTCAACCAAACATCTCACAATGTGTTTTACTTGGACTGAACGCAAGGGGTAGACCTCTGGATATCGGGTAGCATAGTCACAGATCACCAATGCGAATCTGTGACCCAAACTACTCTTTACCAAAGGACCTATTATATCCATACCTATACGATCAAATGGAGTTCCGATAATGGGCAAAGGTTGCAGATAACTTCTATCAGCTCTTCGAACAGGTGCTACCATTTGACATTCAGAACAAGTTTTACAGTATTCTTGCACATCATGGTACATTTTTGGCCAATAAAACCGTTGACTGACACGCTCATAAGTTTTCTGTTGGCCTAAGTGCCCTGACCAAGGGATGGTATGCCCCAAATGTAAAATTATTTGATGCAGTACTTTGGGTACCACTAATCTAGGACTCTCTATGTCAGCCAGGTACAAAAGATTGTTCTTTAAAATGTACCGGTCCCCCCCAAACTTTCGTACCCCAACTGGCTTACCATCCACTTCACACAATTTTGCAAACAAGGGTTGTAAAGCAACATCTCCCTTTTGTAACTCCCTAAAATTATCAGGAACCTGCCAACGGGAATTAATCAACTCAGACCCAGAGTCAGGAAAATTTGTTAATCTCTCTTGTACCTTATCCTTCCCCTTGTGTTTTTCCTGTCGTCTCTGTCTTTTACTTTTTCTTTCCTTCCCCGCATTAGCAAATAATTCAGCATCCGCATTGGGAAGGGGTTGCAAGCCTTTAGTCTGGGACCTTGTAACTACTGCACACATTTTGGAAGTCACCAAATCAGTTAAACAAGGAAAATGTTCACCTAACACCACATCAAATGGTAGTTTCTCAACTACCCCCACCCTTGACAAGTATGCTTGTTCTTCTACAATGACAGAGACTTCAGCAGTTGGATAAGTTTGTTCATCCCCATGTACACATCCGAAGCATACAGTATCACTATAGTTCAACATTTCACAGTTTAGCAAGTCAGATTTCACCAAAGTTTGCGTACTACCTGTATCAACCAAAGCCTGGGCAGGCTGACCATTTACAATTACCATTAGAAGGTGGCTATGTTTCTCGGTAGATGTTGATGATTCAGCAAAGCACTCATTCCTGGGAACATAACACATATTATTCACTTTGGATTTTTTAAGGGGACAAAGGGAAGCCTTATGTCCGGGTTGTTGACAATAAAAACAAATCAAAGTTGCATTAGAATGTTTCCCAAACAGTCCCATAGTCTTATCAATAGGTTCCTCAACTTTACCCCTGCCCACAATCACAGTACCTTTGTTGGTTCGTGGTGGATCTCGATGTGCAGCCATGTATCTCTCAGCCAACCTAGCAGCTTCCTCACTACATAGTTCAAATATGATGGTTTCTCCCAGCTGTTCCTTGCTCTTCATTTCCGGTCGCATCTACCTCTTATACAAGCCCTTAATGCGGTTGTAGGTCTCTCTTACGCTTTCTCCAGTTGGTACTGTCAGACTCCTAAAACGCAGGCGATATGTCTCCTCAGTCACGTTGTACTTGGCCAGCACAGCAGCTTTGATGTCAGCATAAGATCCGGAACGTCGTTCATCCATGCCTGCATAGGCCTCCAGAGCTTTGCCTGTTAACAAAGTTACCACTCGTGCCGCCCACTCATTGGTTTGCCATCCCCACGTTCTAGCACTGCGTTCGAACCGCACAAAGAAGCTCTCCACATCCTCACCTTCCACGAAATCAGGAATTCGAGGTTCATGATAACGTCTAAAAGGTACTACCGGTGGTACAGACATACTTGGCAGATGGTGCTCAGGTTGAGTTGCATGAGGTTCTGAAAACATGGCTCTTCCTCCTGGTGCTTGCGGAAGTGTTCTGGGTGTAGGTAATGGGTAGTGAGTTTGTTGACTTATTTGTTCAACTGATTCCCACCCTGCCTTGGATTTCTGGAGAATAGTAGCCTTTAAGCCATTCAATTCATCAAATAATAATTTTTCATTCCTTTGTTGTTGCTTCATAATGTTCCTCATTTCCAAAAGAAACTCTTGATCCACCACAATACTTTCTGCTTCACCTCGGGGTGTACTTACTTTATTGGTCTTGGATCTCACCACAGGTTCAGTCTCCGGATATGGCACTTTCCTCATATGAAACAAGTCCGTCACAGCCTCCTCTGCTATCACAGCTTCCAACTCCACATCAACTGCTTGGACTTCAACAGTGTCCTCCTCCCCTTCAGAGAACAGTATTGGATGAGCTCGGGTAATCCTTTGAGAACCTCCATGTCCTCTAGCAGCCATCTTAAGATTTAAGATTTTCCTCCTCTACTGTCAGTCACTCCTCAAAGACTTCACATCCCACTTCTGACACCATTTGTGGTAAGATGGTCGATGCAGGGGCTAACTAGCAGAAAAAGAAATGGCAAAACTCTGGAAAAAATCCAAGGAAATGTCTTTTTATTTACATGAGCCACCATTTTCAAACAGGTGAGAAAGAAGCCAAAGTAAAATCTCCATTGAAAATCAAAATTTAACAAAACCAAATTAATAAATAAATAAATAAACTATTCAAAGTACAACTCACTCAACAAAACACAAAAGGGAATAACTAAATTGTTGGCTACTGTTCCAACAAACACCCCTCTTCCCCCTATGCAACATTTCCTTTGTCTTTATCAACCTGGTCCCCTCCCTTCATATTCAAACGGACCAATCATAACACTCCATATGTTAGCAACATTATTTTACACTTCACAGATCTGATCACTTTACAAGTTACACCAAAATAATATCTACCTGTAATCAAAGGCATTATCCTTTAACAAATCACCAAAATATCTACATACAAGACATTTGTAATCCTTGCATGCTTGATCAGGTGACTCCTCCCCTTCAGGATGCTATAAAACCGGCTTCCTGTTCGCGGGCCACTCCCTATTAGGCCTTTCCTGAATCGGTAAGACAAACATTCACATTAATACACAACCTTTTATTGATTTCGCCTTACTTTGGATGTTGCTAGCAGTCACCATGGAATGTGCACCTTTCATGTGCCTGCTTCAAAAGTAAAACAAACACAAAATAAAGAATGTACCAAACTGTATTGTGTCTTTATTTAATCTGAACTGTGTGTGCCACATCACACTCATATTTCATAGGCCTTCAGGTTTTGCCGGATTAGCTTTTCTTTTCTTTTGTAAAATTAAAATTATTGGTACTCAATAATTAAAAAGGGCCAGGACCCAGGGTGGGCAGTGGTGGTGGTTTGTTTTCTGATTTTCCTTTTTGACTTCCTTTTTATTATGTTATTCTTGTAATTCTTTTACTTTACTCCTTTTTCATGCAACGCCAAACTTTTTTTCAACGCAAAAACTTTGATTTTGTTTGCAATGAAAAGGTTTCGCAACAAAAAAGGGCCATTATGTTGATAAAAATATGATTTAAACTCGAAAATCTGATGATTTGTGTGTGGTAGGATCATTTTCATGCAATCTTGGGTATCAGCATGTGTTTTGAGTGAATCCCTGCATGCATGTACAAAAGTGCTTCCGAGGAGTTGAAAACGCGTTTCCCGCAGTCTCAGCGCTCTAGCGCCTTCCTTTCGTGGTTTTTCGTGCAACCTTATATAAGCGCACATCTGACAAGCTTGAAAAGGGCTGTTTCACCTTGTTTCCATGAAACATGATAGGACACAATATGTTTATGTCAGAAATCTCGGAAAAAAAGCTTTTTTACATTATTTTATGCTAAATAATATAAAATATAATAGTTCATATTAAAGGCCTATGTGTTGATAAAAATAAGATTTAAACTCGAAAATCTGATAATTTGTGTGTGGTAGGATCATTTTCATGCAATCTTAGGTATCAGCATGTGTTTTGAGTGAATCCATGCATGCATGTACAAAAGAGCTTGTCAGGAGCTGAAAACGCGTTTCCCGCAGTCTCAGCGGTCTAGCGCCTTCCTTTCATGGTTTTTCGTGCAACCTTATATAAGCACACATCTCGTCTTGAACTCGTCTGTTGCTGCCGTTGATTATTCAAGTATTTTAATATCAGATCATGCACCACTATTTCTGGATAATCAGCTGTCCACAGAGAGATCTACTCCCCCCTTTGGAGATTTAATTCTCTATTGTTGGCATATAACAAATTTTATGAATTTCTGGCTAATTCTGTTGAGTTTCTCCTTCTTAATCAGAACGAACTTACATCATCTTTACTTTGGGAGTCACTGAAGGCTTTCCTTAGGGGCAGATTATTTCACACTCCTCTCATTATAATAAAAATACATAAAGGCCAAGCTTACAGAACTCACTTCTGCTATTGGTATCCTTGACCAAGAGTGTGCATCCAATCCCTCCCCAGAACTGTTTAAGAAACGTCTTAACCTTAAGACAGAATTTGATCTTATCTCCACTAGGGAAGTAATGTAATTGTTACAGACCCAGTAGAAATTAATGCCACGTTCAAATCGTTTTATACCTCTTTGTATAAATCTGAATTTCCGGCCGATACTGCTATTATGAATCAGTTTTTAGACAACCTTAAAAACCCAACCATTGATTCTGACCGTGTACAAGAACTAGATGCCCCACTCTCCCTTGAAGAAATAAAATTCTCAGATACCTTATGGTTATATACATGTTAATGCAAACATAGGTGCTGCTGGTAAATGTCTATGCACCCAATTTTGATGATGTTGAATTCGCCAATAGATTACTTAGTAACATACCTCATTTAAATTCTCGATTTTTGGAGGTGATTTGAATTGTGTACTTGACCCAGTGCTAGATAGATCTAGTTCACGACCAATATCTCAGTCAGCTATGTCAAAATCTTTTTCTGACTTTATGAATCAGAATGGGTTGGTTGACCCTTGGAGAGTTCGTAATCCTTTAATTAAAAAATTCTCCTTTTTCTCTCAGGTTCACCAATCATACTCAAGAATAGATTATTTCTTCATAGATAACAGCTTGAACTCGTCTGTTGCTGCCGTTGATTATTCAAGTATTTTAATATCAGATCATGCACCACTATTTCTGGATATTCAGCCGTCCACAGAGAGATCTACCCCCCCTCCTTGGAGATTTAATTCTCTATTGTTGGCAAATAACAAATTTTGTGAATTTCTGGCTAATTCTATTGATGAGTTTCTCCTTTTTAATCAGAACGAACTTACATCATCATATTTACTTTGGGAGTCACTGAAGGCTTTCCTTAGGGGGCAGATTATCTCATTATAATAAAAAAACATAAGGCCAAGCTTACAGAACTCACTTCTGCTATTGGTATCCTTGACCAAGAGTGTGCATCCAATCCCTCCCCAGAACTGTTTAAGAAACGTCTTAACCTTAAGACAGAATTTGATCTTATCTCCACTAGGGAAGTAGAGCGATTGTTATTGCAGACACGCGGCACTTACTATGAACATGGGGATAAAGCGAATCGACTATTGGCTCACCAATTGAAACGTCAATCTGCCTCACGTTTGATACCTAAAATTAATAATATTGTTATTTTAATTGTTACAGACCCAGTAGAAATTAATGCCACGTTCAAATCGTTATATACCTCATTGTATAAATCTGAATTTCTGGCCGATACTGCTATTATGAATCAGTTTTTAGACTGTAGCGGCCCCTTGGATTTATTAATCAAGAAGAAGCAGAGAGTTCCAAACGGGTGTTGGTTTATTTCTTCCTTTCAACGTATCATGCACCATAAGCAATATGAACACCGTGAAAACTACAGCAGAAAACAGCAAAAATACAAAATGCTTCTATGTAGTTTCACAAATAATTAGCACATAAATCATAATCACAAATTAATCATGTTTACACCAAATACAAATCATTTTAACATTTTAACTTATAATCAATAGAGAATGAATGACATAAAATATCACGTTTCTTTTAAATGAAATACAATATATTACAATTGTTCACAGAAAGAATATATTGCTTTTATCATGAGGACACGTGCAATTAACTCAAACAAATGAAGTTTATGACCTTCTCTGTTCCCTAAACAAAATCTCTTCTGATAATAATACACACTCCACATTTTGAGTTTCATACCTCATTCCGCTCTCCAAGGGCGCCATCAGCTAACATTCTCTTTAGCTCGACACGCACCCTCACAGTCCAAGGCTCTTAGAAATAACAGGTACGAACAATACAAAAAATAATAAAGTGAATCACAATGTAAACTCTTTCCTCATAGGATTCAAACGGAAGAACATGATAAACAACTGATGTGTTTAATTTTTTTACTATTTTTCCAACAATGCGTGAGCACCACGTTGTGAAGCGAGTGTAACAGGAAGTTTAGCACCACAAACATACGAAGAAGAAGAAGACGGCACTTTTCAAAATAAAAGCAGAACAGACCACGGGGTGGCACTGTAAAACTACAAGGTCTTATTAACACAAATATAATACTGTGTAGGAGAATATTAATGCAATTTATCAGACATTTACACTCCCACCAAATCCTTGTACAATGAATGAACAAATACACAAAGAGTAAATGAATTGTACAGGATTTCTTGACTCTAAGAAATAAATAGCTTGAAGTTAAGCTATCAGAGGTGTAACTATATATATCATAGTGTTGTCAATCGCTTTCTTCTAATCAGTTCTCAAGGAGGAGCACCAATTTTTTGATTGGTCTCTCAATAACTGAGGGCTTGGAGGCCAACTTGCACTTTAACTCGACGAACCAAGCCATCACTACTTTGAACAGTCTCCATCACTCGTCCAAGTTGCCAATGATTTCTTGGGAGGTTATCGTCTTTGATAATGACAATATCATTCACCTTGAGTTGCGTTGAGGTGAGTGCCATTTCTGTCTCATGGATATGTTCAACAGATACTCCCTTTTCCAGCGGCTCCAGAATTGTTCGCCTTGATCACAGTGTAGTTGTTGAACAGCTCCTCTCAGGCTGATGAAGCATCTCAATGCGTTGATGAATGAGTCTGTTGACAAATCTTCGAGCATTTCAATATGAACAGCTCTAGAGTACAGACATGTGAAAATCAGGCCATATCTTTTGTATTGTTTGCGAGCTTTCGTTACAATAAAAGGGCCGAAACAGTCCATGCCACTGTATGTGAAAGGTGCTGAAGCTTTGACACGTTCTTTAGGAAGTTCGGCCATTCGCTGTCTCTCTGTCGGCCGTCTCAGTTTCCGGCAAAACACACAAGTGTGTATCAGCTTAGCAACCAACTTGCTCCCACCAATTACCCAGAATCCATTGGCCCGAAGCTCATTTAAGTCTGGCTTCGACCCTGATGGCATATCTTAGCGTGGAAATGGTACACAATCAGCTTTGTGATGTGGCTGTTATTTGGTAGGATGACTGAGTGCTTCACTTTGTGACAGAGCGATGACTGTTCCAATCTCCCACCAACATGGAGGAGTCCTTCAGACCAAATGGGGTCGAGACGGAAAAGAGAGCTTGACTTTGGAAGTTCTTTTTTACCCTGAAGCATCTTTATCTCCTTGGGGAAGGCTTTCTGCTGTACGATCTTAATCACTTCATCTGCAGCCTTCTCACGCTCCTTAACAGTCACATACTCATGGTGTTGTTTCGGTTTAGAGCCCAGCCTCTTGATTCTTGAAACCACTTTAAGAATTGTTGTCCAGGAGGAAAACTGACTCAGACGCCTGAGGATGTCATTGTAGTTTTCAGCTTCTGTTGCAAGCACCTGAATTGTCTTGACTTCAGGATCGCCAACGAGTAATTCTGATGGAGTGCTGGGTGTTAGAAGTAATTCACGCTCCCAGAGAAACTTCGGTCCTCACAGCCAGTTTGTTGAATGAATGTCTGAAGCACGAAGACCTCGGGAAGCATGATCGGCCGGGTTTTCTGCAGTGTCCACATAGTGCCACTGACTGGGGTCACTGTTATCCCTTATCAGCTGAACACGGTTCGCAACAAATATGTGGAACCGACGGGCATCATTGTTAATGTACCCAAGCACGACTTGTGAATCTGTCCAGAAAACCTCATCATCAATCTTTATGTCAAGTTCACCTCTTAACATGACACTGATTTTTGTAGCAACCACAGCTGCCGCAAGTTCTAGTCTCGGGATACTTGTGACCTTTGTGGGTGCAACCCTTGCTTTCGCCAACACGAGACTGCAATGGACTTCGTCCCTGTCATTTTGGTACCTGAGATAAGAACATGCACCATATCCCACGCAGCTGGCATCCGAAAAATGGTGCAATTCTACCCTGACAATGTTATGGAAGACATATGGGTGGTAACATCTCGGGATTGAAACCTCTTTCAACTTGTGAAGACCATTTATCCACTCCTCCCACCGTGACTTCAAATCTTCTGGGAGTGGATCATCCCATCCAATGCCTCTGTGACACAGCTCTTGCAGTATACGCTTTCCAGTTAGGCTGAATGGAGCGATGAATCCAAGTGGGTCATAAAGCGAGGCAATGACAGAAAGACAACCATGCCGGGTTGAAGGCTGATCCTTCAAGCTGCTGTTAAAGCTGAAAGTGTCAGTTTCAATCGACCATTGAATGCCGAGTGCACTCTCTGATAGGGTTGAATCCAGTCCTAGAGGTTCGATGGTTGCCGCTGTTTCTGAGGGATCTAAGCAGGTGAGGGCTGCTTCCTCGTTTGAATTGAATTTGTGAAGGCGTAGGCCTCCTCTTTTGCACCACTCCTGCGACTCAGTGATCAATTTCTTGGCTTCTTCGACTGATGGGACACTAACTAGCCCGTCATCAACATAAAAGTTTTTCTCAAATATTGATGCCAGTGGATAGGTAGCTTGAGAACTGATAAAACATTCTTTCGCTATCACAGATGATTGCTACAGCCTCCTTCCTGAAGCAGCAAAGAACTCCTACCAGAGGATTGATAAGGTCAGGTCCAGTCAGTAGATTGTTGTTTAGAGAAACACCATGGAATTTGGCTGAACAGTCGAATACGACTCTCAGCTTGTCTGGTTTCCTGGGGTGATAGATGCCGTGATGCGGAAGGTACCACTCCGTCTCTCCCTCAGATGTTGTAGCGGCAGGCTCTGCATCACCCTTGTTAATTGTTTCTTCCATGAATGTTTTGTATTGATTATAATATTGTTTATTGGTGACCTCCGGTGGTGCGCGCTGCAAGATGGCTGCACAACACTAGGCTCCCGAATATTAACCTCTTATTTCTAGTTATTCATGTCATACAGAGGGAATATTGTCTCTTTTCGACAACTGGTGAATTCTAATACAAGGATGGCTACCGGCAAAAAATCGATTTCTCCCCAAAAGTCTGCTACGACCAGCAAACACCTCAAAACACTCGACGAAGATGTTGCCTCGATTGTTAGCCACGCAATTGAAGCACAACAGGAGGCTATGCGAGAAATGGTTTCTTGTATGTTGATGGAAGCGATAAAGACGGCTCTCAATCCATTCAACGACTACATTAAAGAAAACAGCGCTGTTCTTCGTACAATGAAACAAGAAATTTACTCTCTGAGTAGTAGTATGGCGTCGATTACAACGAAAGTTGACAATCTTCAAGGTGGTTTACGCAATTCAAAGAAGGATACGAACTTTTGATTGACTCAGTTAGAGCAGATTCAACGAAAATGCAATGACCTCGAAGATCGGTCACGTCGCAATAACGTTCGTCTGGTGAATCTACCAACAGGAATGGAAGGCGACGACCCCATCGGTTTTCTACAGAAAATGTTGCCTAAATGGATCCCTGACATTTCGACACGCTCTTGCCAGATAGAGATCGACAGAGCCCATCGGGTCTATTCGAACTCCAACTCATTTAAACCACGATCGATGATATTTCGGCTTCTTCGCTATCCTGACAGGCAAGCCATCCTTCAAGGAGCACGTAAAGCAAAACCCACCTTGCCCGGAGGAGCGCATCTGGAGTTCTACGCTGACTACAGTCACGAGACGGCACAAAAAAGGAAGGCGTTTTCAACCGTAAGATCCAAACTTCACCAGAAAGGTGCTGAAACTTTCCTTATCTACCCAGCATTGCTGAAAGTTACTTACAAAGGTCAGAAAAACTCGTTTGAATCTCCGGAGGACGCAGAAAAGTATCTGGAGGGTCTTAATGAAACAGCGACACCGACTGCTCGCAGATCCTTAAGATTTCCGCCCGAGGAGTCAATGGACTTATAATCGCTTTCGGTAACAGATTTGTTTAATACAAGCACTAGAAACCAGTTCAGCGTTTGCTCATGGGTCAGCACATCAGAGTGAAATGGTAACATTCCTGTTTTTATATAATACTTTATTTAATTGTTTTTTCTATTTTTATTTTTATACCTCATGTGTGGACTGTTAGATATTGCTTTGTAGAGAGTTTAGTTGAAGTACTGTAAGCTCGCTAATCTTGAAAGTTGGGCCTCAGCCCATAATTTAATTCCGGTGGTCATAAAGAGTTCAGTTATGGATATCACATGTTATATGATTACTCTGAGTTCTGTAATAATCGTCTTATAATTCTACATTTCTCTGTTTGTTTAAATCATAGAGGTTAATAAGGTAAATAGTGTTCTAGACATTGCCTCGCGATCGCCACAGATGTTTGCTAAAAGGGTTATACGGGAGAGGGAGGGGGCGCTTAGGCGCATAAAGCACCCAGGACCGATACTGATTTTGTTACTGCAAATGGTTGTGAAAATCTTGGTTATATGCTCAACAATCTGTTTTTTACCTTATGCGTTATTCTGTGTGATTCCAACAATTGTAGACTATGGTTAATATAAATATATTGTCTCTCAATGTTAGGGGGTTGAATTCTCCGATTAAACGTACTTGGGTTTTAGATCTTATGCACAGAAAGAAAATCGATGTAGCGTTTCTTCAAGAAACCCATCTTACTGCAATGGACACCCAAAGAATGCAAAACAGGCGTTATATTCCCATAATATCATCATGTTGTAAGTCTAAAAAACAAGGGGTGACAATTCTTTTTAAGCATAATTCTAATTTTATTGTTGAACATAAAGGCTCTGATGACGATGGCCGAGTTGCATATTGTTGTGCCTTAATTGAAGGAAATAGGTATGCATTTGTTAATATATATGCCCCAAACTCATATGATGCCTCCTTTTTTCCACAAGTTTTGAAAACTCTTTTATCTCTTCATAACTATTCAATCGTCACTGGATCAGACATGAATGCTGTGTTTGACACGGCTCGCTCCAATCCTTCAATTTCAGTAACACAGTCTCATTCTTCTGCAGCACTGAGATTGTATAGTAAAGACCTAGACCTATGTGATGCCTGGCATTTACAAAATCCAACAGCTAAAGAATACACTTATTTTTCCCCAAGCCACAAATCATTTTCAAGAATTGATTATATTTTACTTTCATCACCGCTACTTTCAGATCTAATAAACATTGAGTTCCTACCACAAAGTGTTTCTGATCATAATGCTGTATTAGCACATCTCCAGATTAAGACAGCCTGTAAATTGTCAAGATGGAGATTTAATACTCTACTTTTACAAAACGAGGAATTCCTATCTCAACTGAGACCAGAACTGACTGAGTTTATTAGATTGAATCAAAACTCAGTCTCTAACAATGATATGCTATGGGCATCTATCAAAGGCTTTTTAAGGAACAAAGCCATTTCCTTTTCTGCTAGACTTAAAAAGAAATATTTTGAAAAAATATCAGCATTAGAAAAAAGATGTGGGGACTTAGAAAAGGAATTAGGATACAGCTTTTCCAATATTAAACTACATGAGTTAAATGTGGAAAGGGCTGCACTCAATGATTTGCTTCGCAGAAGACTAGAATATCTTATGCATATTACGAAACAGAAATACTATATAGATGGAAGCAGACCAAGCCGGCTCCTTGCACTTACTCTGAAAAAACATGAGCAACGTTTTAATATAAGGGTGATCAGAAATTCAAAAAATGTTCTCAATTCACATCCCAAAGATATTAACAAAATATTCATGTCATTCTTTGAAAAATTATATGTTTCAGAAACACAACCCAGTACTGGCCAGTTAAAAAGATTTTTCGACCAATTGAATTTAAATAAACTTTCAAAGGAGGAAGTGGACAACCTTGATTCTGATATAACTCTGGAAGAACTACATAATGCAGTAATCTGTTCGAGTAAAGGAAAGTCTCCTGGAATTGACGGTCTTCCGGCTGAGTTATACCTGGTGCTATGGGATTTATTAGGCCACATTTGGTTGCGTACTATAAATGAGGCCGTATTCAAAGGCCATTTTCACCAAGACTTAAATACAGCTCTAATCTCTGTTCTACCTAAACCCGGAAAGGATCACTCAGACTGTTCTAATTATAGGCCCATTTCCTTGATAAATGAAGATGTCAAAATTTATGCTAAAGTTATTGCTAGACGTCTACAAGTAGTAATACATAAGCTAATTGATCCAGATCAATCAGGTTTTATCCCTGGACGCCTGGCTTCTGACAACGTCCGCCGAGTGTTACACGTCATTGCGGAATCAAGAAAATTGAAAGTGCCTAGTGGCCTTCTATTTATTGATGCCGAAAAAGCCTTTGATCGGCTTGAATGGGGTTATCTATGGTATACTTTAAAGAAGTTCAATTTTGGTGACCGGTTCATTAGAATGATACAAACTCTATACACTAATCCCATGGCCAGGGTATCTACTGGTGGACTCATATCGGACAGATTTTATATTCATAGAGGTACGAGGCAGGGTTGTCCACTTCCCCCTTTTTGTTTAATCTATCAATAGAACCTCTGGCACTGTATGTTCGGCAGTGCAATCTGGTTACACCAATCCGGTTAGGTGCTGCAAGCCACTCTATTTCCCTATATGCAGATGACATATTATTATTTCTATCTGACTTGCAGCGCTCGCTTCCTAATGCCCTCAAAATTATAGACGAATTTGGCATACTATCGGGATTTAAAATTAATCTTTCGAAAACTATTTTGATGCCTCTTAATTCCGATGGTCTAATCCTTCCTATTCCAAGCAATATCTTGATATCAACACAAGTTAAATACTTAGGGATCGAACTCAGACCTACTTTAACCCTAATCTCAAAAATAAACTTTATGTCAATTTCTGAGAAAACTGAGGCTGATATTCAACGGTGGATGTATCTACCCTCATCACCTTCAGCCCGGATGTCAGTGATAAAGATGAATATTCTGCCTCGCATTAATTTTATTAGTTCCATGCTTCCTCTCCCTCCACCTACAAATTATTGGAAGAAAATAGATTCTTTACTAAGAAAATATATTTGGAATGGAAAACGTCCCCGCGTTAAGTGGTCTACACTTCAAAGAATTAAAACGAAAGGTGGATGGGGCTGCCCAAATTTTAAATTGTATCATCGGTCCTTTGTTCTGCTCTCAGTCAAGAAATGGTTTGATCCTTGTTCACAGCTCTCGTGGAAAGTAATAGAGCGAGAGATTATTTCACCAATTCGATTGCAAGATTTTTTATTTTCTGGTCTCTCATATAGGAAGTGCTCATTACATTATGGACCTATACTCTCCTACACTCTCCAAATATTTAAAAAGATTGAATCCCTTTTTCCTTCTAAAACAATATGGCATACTCATACTCCTATATGGCACAATCGGAATCTACTTTCTGGTGGGCAACCATTTGTACAGCCAAATTGGGCTGCAAAAGGTGTTCTAACGTTAAAAGATATAAGTGGAGGGAAATCAATTTTGAATTTTCAAGACTTAACAGGAAGATTTAACATTTCCCATAACACTTTATTTCTATATTTTCAACTTCGTTCCGCATTAAAAAATCTAAAAGTTCCTTGGGGCAATAATCTTCTGATCCACCCAGTAATGCAATGGATTCAAAAAGCACCAAGCATAGGAATGGTCTCTTATTTTTACTTTTGCCTCTCAAACCTTAATTCTGATGACTTCCCTAAAGCTAGAGTGTGGGAAGCAGATTTGACTCCCTATAATAGAAGCATTGATTGGGACACAGTATGGGTTAATACATTCCATGCGTCCTCAAACTCTCAAACCACAAATTCATTCACTTTAAAATTATTCACAGAGCATATTTAACCACACGTATACGTTATGCGATAGGTATTTCACCCCAGCCGTATTGCATGTTTTGCGGACCAGGTTGCCTTCACACTTTCAGGCATATGTTATGGGACTGTCCAGGTGTACAAAAATTCTGGGACATCGTGCTTGATGGTATATATAGGATTATCGGGATTCGTTTTCCTAAGGATCCTGTTATTTTGTTGTTGATGAACGCATTCCCGTATCTGTCTTGTAAGACTTTCCATGCTCCATTGTATGCGCTCTCTGAATCTCGATAAAAGAAACCTTCTACAGCTTTGCGCGCCTCTCCAGCAAGATAGTTTTTGAGATAAAACATCTTTTCACTTGGTGGGAGAGGTTTTCTGTCAATAAGATCTATGAACGACATCTTCCAATCTGTAAACTGTAAAGGGTCACCACTGAACGTGGTTGGTTCAGGGATCGGTAAGCGGTTCATGCTTAATGAGCTGGCGATTGCTTGGGATAGACTGACAGACTCCTGGGTCATTGTCACTTCAGGAGCAACTTGGTGAGGTTGGAATGATACCGCATCAGGATTTAATTGAGGTTTGGTTTCCATTCTGTAGCAAGCAGAGTTAGTTTTGTCATTAATCTCCTCATCATGGTTCTCAAAACCTTCAAAACTGTCATACGCTCTCACACGAGCTGCTGCTATGGCAACGTCTTTTGCTTTTTGTAATCGCTGTAATTTTGCTCTCTCTTGTTCCAACTGTTGCTGCATTTCCACCTCTTTTTGTTTCATTTCTGACATCATTTTTGCCTCTTTAAGTTTCCATTCACCTTCTAACTTGAGAAGATGTGCTTGCTGTGCTTGGATTTCTTTCATGGCTTTTGATTGTTCCAGCTTAGCCGCAAGCTCTGCTTGTGCATCTACTCTGCTGCTGTTGGTACTGGCTGAGCTGGAGTAGTTGCTCAATCTCTCCGGTGACTCTGCTGAGATTACCGTTTCAGTTTTGGTGTGGCCAAAGACAGACCCATATTCATCTTTGTTTAATGTTTCTCTTACCCTTTCCTTCTCAAGTTGGTCATTATAATCTTGATTAATAGTCTCTAGGCGGTTACTTATAAGGTCACAAATGTCTTTTGTTAGCGTAACACAGGCGTCCATTTTCTTTACAATTTCTGGTGTGGTGTTACTGTTACGTAGGATAGGTTCATACTGCTGGCCAACGTCATCATGCTTTGCTTGAATGTCTTGCTGTAATTCATTAAGGTCTTCTGATGAACAAATGGTTTTTAATTTTGTCCTAGTCTTCCTTGCTACCAACTTCCAAGAGTCATAGGTCTTGTTAAATGCTTTCTCCCTTTTTTTGTTGTCTTGGTCATGCATCATTTGGCCTTTCTCTGTCAGCTTTCTTTCACGCGAGCTGGACCTGCATGGTGTGTCTTTGTGACATCTTGTTTGTTTGTGCTGCTGCTTTAAGTCGAATGTAGCCTTTGATTGTCCTATGCCTGAATTTACACTTGTAAGCTGTAGTTATCTTTTACCACAGAGTAATATTTATGTCAAGCATTAACCGATTATGGACATCCAAAAGTAAAAACAGTAACAACAAATTCACACTTCAAACATTTTCATAAATAGACATGACATGAAGTTGTGGCTTAGCTTGCAAGTTATTTTGACCTTATAATAACATTATTTACTTAGTCATTTCAGTTATGCTGTAAGCTTGCGTGTGTAGAAATTGTCCACCTTTATTTGCTACTTTGCATCCAGTGTTCTTTTTTGCATCTCTAGTTGTACCTTAAGCGTACTGCCCAGTTCAAGTCTTGCCTTTGTGCAGGAGTTGGATGCAAACGGGTGTTGGTTTATTTCTTCCTTTCAACGTATCATGCACCATAAGCACCATGAACACCGTGAAAACTACAGCAGAAAACAGCAAAAATACAAAATGCTTCTATGTAGTTTCACAAATAATTAGCACATAAATCATATTCACATATTAATCATGTTTACACCATTTTAACATTTTAACTAATAATCAATAGAGAATGAATGACATAAAATATCACGTTTCTTTTAAATGAAATACAATATATTACAATTGTTCACAGAAAGAATATATTGCTTTTATCAGGAGGACACGTGCAATTAACTCAAACAAATGAAGTTCATGACCTTCTCTGTTCCCTAAACAAAATCTCTTCTGATAATAATACACACTCCAAATTTTGAGTTTCATACCTCATTCCGCTCTCCAAGGGCACTAATTAAAGAGTTTCCGCCATCAGCTAACATTCTCTTTAGCTTGACATGCACCCTCACAGTTCAAGGCTCTTAGAAATAACAGGTACGAACAATACAAAAAATAATAAAGTGAATCACAATGTAAACTCTTTCCTCATAGGATTCAAACGGATGAACATGATAAACAACTAATGTGTTTAAGTGTTTTTACCATTTTTCCAACAATGCGTGAGCACCATGTTGTGAAGCGAGTGTAACAGGAGGTTTAGCACCACAAACATACGAAGAAGAAGAAGACGGCGCTTTTCAAAGTAAAAGCAGAACAGACCACGGGGTGGCACTGTAAAACTACAAGGTCTTATTAACACAAATATAATACTGTGTAGGAGAATATTAATGCAATTTATCAGACATTTACCTAGACAACCTTAAAAACCCAACCATTGATTCTGACTGTGTACAAGAACTTGATGCCCCACTCTCCCTTGAAGAAATAAAATTCCCGATTAAAGCGATGCAGTCCAATAAAGCCCAGGGACCTGATGGGTATTGAGTTCTTCAAAAAAACTGTTAATAAATTAGCACCTCTACTTCTGTCAGAGTTTAATGAATCCTTGGAAAATGGTTTGCTCCCAACTACTATGAACCAAGCTTCGATAGCTCTTCTTTTGAAGAGTGATAAAGATCCAACTTTATGTGGTTCCTATAGGCCTCTATCTTTGTTAAATGCTGATGTTAAAGTTCTGGCAAAAACTATAGCTCTGAGTCTAGAGAGAGTGTTGCCCAGCATTATTTCTGAGGAGCAAAACGGTTTTATTAAGGAACGTCATTTATTTTTTAATACTCGCACTCTTTTAAATATTATTCATACAGTACATTCCAAAACGGTACCTGAGATTGTGATTTCAGCGGATGCCGAAAAAGCATTTGATAGGGTGGATTGGGAGTATTTATTTGCTATATTAAAAAAAAATTGGTTTTGGTAATAAATTTATTAGTTTGGCAAAATTACTTTATACGTCACCTCAAGCCAGTATTCAAACAAACAATGTGTGCTCAGAGTATTTCCCATTAAAACGTGGGACACGTCAGGGCTGCCCTCTCTCTCCATCTTAGATTAATTAGATTAATGCTATCAAAATGAATGTTCTGCCTAAATTTCTTTTTTTATTTCTAACAATCCCGTTGATCCTACCTAAACATTTCTTTGACTCATTAGATAAAACGATTAATGCTTTCATTTGGTCTTGGGGATGTCCCAGGGTGCGTAAGTCATTACTGCAGAGATTTAAGTCTAGCGGTGGTCTGGCACTACCAAATTTTCAGTTTTATTACTGGGCAGCACACATGCATAAGATACGGTGCTGGGTGGAGTCACCTCATTTAGCATGGTGTAAGTTAGAAGCCCAGTCATGTTCTTCCTCATCCTCTATAACTGCTCTTATATACTCTTCTCTTCAAATTAAAACTTCTTTATATGTTAAAAATTCTGTTGTGTTTAATACTCTAAAAATCTGGTATCAATTTAGGAAACGTTTACAATTTAGTGTAACTGCTTCTCCTTTAGGTCCGTTATGTAGCAATCATCTTTTTCATGTCTGGATTCTTTTTTCTCAGTGTGGTAAAGCAAAGGTATACACTGTTGTCTTGACCTTTACACAGAGGGATTTTTTAACAGTTTTGCTAATTTGTCATCATTGTATGGGCTACCTGCCAGCCACCTCTGGGACCTGCCACCAACTGGGACTTCAGCTCGGGGACGGGTGGTGGGATAGTGTTGTAAATGGCTTTGGTAATGTCTCATGTGCTCGTCTCGCACTCGTCCAGTTTAAGGTCATTTATAGGGTGCATTTTTCTAAATATAGATTGTCTCAAATTTACCCAGATGTCGAGGACAAATGTGACAGATGCTCTAGCGCACAATGCCACCTGAGTCACATGTTTTTTTTCTGTCCACGACTATATAATTATTGGTCGGATTATTTCAGTACAATGTCTACTATTCTGGGAGAACATTTGCAACCCTGCCCATTGATTGCTATATTTGGACTTCCAGATGAAGCATCTCAGTTAAACTCTATGCAAAAAGAAGTTATTAGCTATACATCATTGTTGGCCAGACGTCACCTTCTTCTTCAGTGGTTTTTCGTGCAACCTTATATAAGCGCACATCTGACAAGATTGAAAGGGCCTTTTTCACCTTGTTTCCATGAAACATGATAGGACACAGTGTGTTTATGTCAGAAATCTCGGAAAAAAGCTTTTTTACATTATTTTATGCTAAATAATATAAAATATAATAGTTCATATTAAAGGCCAATATGTTGATAAAAATATGATTTGAACTCGAAAATCTGATGATTTGTGTGTGGTAGGATCATTATTATGCAATCTTAGGTATCAGCATGTGTTTTGAGTGAATCCCTGCATGCTTGTATAAAATTGCTTCCGAGGAGCTGAAAACGCGTTTCCCGCAGTCTCAGCGCTCTAGCGCCTTCCTTGCGTCATTTTTCGTGCAACCTTATATAAGCGCACATCTGACAAGATTGAAAAGGGCTGTTTCACCTTGTTTCCATGAAACATGATAGGACACAGTGTGTTTATGTCAGAAATCTCGGAAAAAAAGCTTTTTTTACATTATTTTATGCTAAATAATATAAAATATAATAGTTCCTATTAAAGGCCAATATGTTGATAAAAATATGATTTAAACACGAAAATCTGATGATTTGTGTGTGGTAGGATCATTTTCATGTAATCTTAGGTATCAGCATGTGTTTTGAGTGAATCCCTGCATGCATGTACAAAAGTGCTTCCGAGGAGTTGAAAACGCGTTTCCCGCAGTCTCAGCGCTCTAGCGCCTTCCTTTCGTCGTTTTTCATGCAACCTTATTTAAGCGCACATCTGACAAGCTTGAAAAGGGCTCTTTCACCTTGTTTCCATGAAACATGATAGGACACAGTATGTTTATGTCAGAAATCTCGGAAAAAGAGCTTTTTTTACAATATTTTATGCTAAATAATATAAAATATAATAGTTCATATAAAAGGCCAATGTGTTGATAAAAATAAGATTTAAACTCGAAAAGCTGATGATTTGTGTGTGGTAGGATCATTTTCATGTAATCTTAGGTATCAGCATGTGTTTTGAGTGAGTCCATGCATGCATGTACAAAAGTGCTTCTTCTTTTTTTTGTGTGTGTGTGTCACATACACACACACATACAGGGTACGACATGCAGTGAAATGCTTTTTGCAACTGTCCAGTATTTAAGCATAAAAAAGGGAATGCAATTTAGGATAAAAAATAAACCAAAACCAAAAGGAGATAGATAAATAAAAAAAACTATAAACAACTATATAAACAACTATATAAAATATGAAAATATAAGTGGAAAAATAATGTATATGCATATGCATGAATGTGTATTTTTTTTTAAAGATTGTCCTTAAAGTGTCCAGGTGCAGAATGGTGTGTAAATAGTGTATATAGTGTATAAAGTAGCACTGTGCTGTGCAAGTCCTGAGTTAATATTATTATTAAATATTTATTATTAAATAATATTAGATATTTATTATTATTATTTGTAGTAGTAATTTTAGTTCATTTTTTATTTATTTACTATTACTGCTAATACTAATAGTACTAATACTACTGCAATTAGACCAGTCTAGGTGTAAAAACAACTGCAGGAAGAAGGGTTAAGGTTACAGTTTATGCTGATGATAACAATTTCAAATAATATTCACTTTGAATTAAAGGTGATAATGAGATATTTCAAGAAATATAAAGAAATATCTGGAGCTAAACTGAATCAAAACAAAACAGAAGCGTTATGGATGAGCAATAGTGTTGTTCCACCCCTAGACACCCAGAGCAAAGAAGAGGTCAAAGTATTAGGCTTAACAATTACAAACGTGCTGAACACAACTGGGGAGAGAAATAATATTTAATAAAAACTGAAAACGAAAACTGGAAATCAAGAAATTTTGTATTCAAATGTATGATTGTAAAACGCATGATGTACTTGTGAATGAGCTTTTGATAAAGTTACTTGAAATCTTTCAATAAAGTTTGGGGGGAAAAAAGCAAAACCAGTAGCAAAGCATTTAATTGTAATTACAAATTAAAATACAGAAACACTGATGGAATACATACGTGAAAAAAGTGGTGTGTGTGTGTGTGTCAGTCACACGCAGAAAGGAGATTTGCACGTTGTATGAAAAAGTGGGCGGCTCTTAAAAGAGCCTTTGTGTTGATAAAGACGGCGGTAAGGCGCTTTACTTGGAGTTGGTGTACCTGGTGACGGCCTTTGTGCCCTCAGACACCGCGTGCTTGGCCAACTCTCCGGGAAGCAACAGACACACGGCAGTCTGGATCTCCCTAGAGGTGATGGTTGAGCGCTTGTTGTAGTGAGCCAGACGAGAAGACTCACCGGCGATGCACTCAAAAATGTCGTTGACGAACGAGTTCATGATGCCCATGGCCTTAGAGGAGATGCCGGTATCAGGGTGCACCTGCTTCAGGACTTTGTACACGTAGATGGCGTAACTCTCCTTCCTGGTCTTTCTGCGCTTCTTGCCGCCTTTACCTGCCGTCTTGACCACGGCTTTCTTGGATCCCTTCTTGGGCGCGGTCTTAGCTGGTTCAGGCATGCTGTTGCTGTTCGAGTGAAGTGCGAGAGAATGAGTAACACCCACCTAGCGGCTGCTCTATTTACAGTCTGACATTGTAACACACACACACACACACACACACACACACACACACAAGAAGGAATATCTCTTTGTGGATATTTGGGTGGCCCTTAAAAGAGCCGTTGTGTTCACGTGGGTCGGTGTTGAACGTTTATCCGCCAAAGCCATACAGAGTGCGTCCCTGGCGTTTCAGGGCGTACACCACATCCATGGCGGTGACGGTCTTTCTTTTGGCGTGCTCGGTGTAGGTGACGGCGTCGCGGATGACGTTCTCCAAGAAGACTTTGAGCACACCGCGAGTCTCTTCGTAAATCAGGCCGGAAATACGCTTAACACCGCCACGGCGAGCCAGACGGCGAATAGCCGGCTTGGTGATTCCCTGGATGTTATCGCGAAGGACCTTACGATGACGCTTTGCGCCCCTTTGCCGAGTCCCTTACTGCCTTTACCTCTACCAGACATGATACTGCTCTCTGGAATTGAAGCTGCTCAATAAAATACACCACACAGAGGCCGAATATTTATCCTCCATCTCCTGGACCCAGTTGAGAACAGGCAAGGAGGAGGGTCTAAGACCAGCACTCACACAATAGAACCCGTTCATAAACAAAGAGAAAGCCACAGCTTTTAACTTACTAGTGTATTTTTCTGCTGCAACCTCTATGTACACACAAGGATCATCATCATCATCATCATCATTATTATTAGAGTTGTTATAAGTCTTAGTAGTAGTAGTAGTAGAAGAATTTAACCCAAGGTATACAAAGTGAGTACTTCAATAAAAATATACAGACCAACACCCAGCAATGTATAGAGGTTAGTAACATCACTCTGTGGTTGTACAACATTAACCTGCACTGTTTAGATGTAAAACATCCTTTTGAGCACATCTGTGGCTTGAGAACTTTATTCTATACTCCTAGGTCCACTACTAGGAGGCCCGGTGTTCCCCGTTCGTCTGGGTACATTATAAACCGAGCCCATGTTTAACCCTGATAGTAGATTACAAGCAACACAGAACAGGAATGTAAAGACAACGAACAGGAGTCATTTTATCAGCTGTAAAACACAAAATATTACAGAATCTACAAGGTTTATAGTCTAAATCAGCTATATTGTCTCCAACACTAATCTCATTCTAAAACTCACAGTGTAATTCACAAAGAAAGCTCATTGAAGTCAAAATTCAAATATCAAACGTGGGTCAAAACAAAACATCACTGTTCTACTTGAAATATTTAGTCCACACCGTCTAGACACACCGGGCTCACTGTAAATGGGATCATTTGAACAGCTATGTTAGATTACATGTATATAAGTAGACTCTATTTGTAATAGATAAACAAGACAACAGCTGAACAACAGAGTCTGATACACTGTACACTCTATTGTACTGAAAGCAGAGCAATGAAGTGTGATTCTGATAGTTGTGTGTGACTGCCAGAATCTGGAAACCAACATATAAACTGTTTATAAACTGTGACATGCCGTATTCAAACAAAGGGTTAACCAAGATTCAGAATTGAAGACAGAACCAAACAATACACAAACAATAAAAGAAAGAAAGAAATCAAAAGCAATACAGAATGTACAGACAAACTGAAACACGTTTATATATTGTCGCTGTCGGGCGGAATCCTCGTATCTCCAAAAAAATTACTTTTCAGGAAATTAAAAAAGCGCCGTACCTTATCTGCAGTGCACAGGGTTTAGTCCGCATTGCAGTGGATTGTCTTGCGCTAAATTCCTGTCCTCAGACGAGCACCAGAACTAGCGGGGGTCAAGATTTTTTTTTCTTTGAGCCCAGTGTTTTGAAGACATTTACCTCAGAAGACGTGTTGACTCGTTTCGACTCTTCTTGAGGAGAAATATTCCGCGAAGCTCTCCCGCAGAGTGAAGAAGAGGTGGACAGTTGAAGTGTCCAATGGAGTTAAGAGATTTGCGCTCAAGCTATTTTCAAGACTTTAGATTGGTTAATAACTTGTAAAAATAACAGACCCACGTGGGGACTGACCAATAGCATCGGTATGTGAAAAAATATGAAATTGACCATATTTGGACATATGAGGTTTCCGCCCGACAGCGACGATATATATATATATATATATATATATATATATATATATATATATATATATATATATATATATATATATATATACACACACACACTGTTACGAACTATGTTTGTGGGTTTGCTGTTTTGCTTGTTCTTGTTCTCTCTCTCTCTCTCTCTCTCTCTCTTTTCTCCATTATCTATCTTTTCAGATCCTACCATTGGGCATCTCCTGTCAATCTTCATTATCCTGTGTGACATCACCCGTCGATCCACCAATCAACCAGAATCAGAATCAGGATTAGAAACAGAGTCAGAAACAGAAGGAGAAAGAAGATGTGTGCTAATTTGTTAGAGGGCTCTATTGTTGTTCATTCGGTTTTAGTATGTCAGACTGTTCATGTATCCCAATTTGTTATTTTTTTTTTGTGTATGTGACTTGCGGGTCACTTTGTGTATGTGACTTGCGGGTCACTTTGTGTAAGTGACTTGAGGGTCACTTTGTGTATGTGACTTGAGGGTCACTTTGTGTACGTGACTTGAGGGTCACTTTGTGTATGTGACTTGCGGGTCACTTTGTGTATGTGACTTGAGGGTCACTTTGTGTATGTGACTTGCAGGTCACTCGTTCTGCATCTGGATGCCTGTGTTCTTCGCTTTGTGGATATAACTTTGTTTATTTTGGGGAAAACTAGACAGGTGAGTACGTCACGTGACATACATTGTGCAACATGTAGGTAAGCTTTTCTGTATTAGACACACTAGGTTAGGAGCGCGTGCCACCCTCTGTATCTTTTGTTTTTATAGGAAGTATAGGTTAGTTAGGGCGTCATCGACGCTGAAGATTTGTTTTTATTACTTTTCTTTGTAGTTCAGGTTAGAGGGTTATGTTCAAGCTAGCACAGTTTTGTTTTGCTAATTTCTTTGTTTTGGCACCGCTCATGGCTCTTTTCCCCTTTGTGATTTTTGTTATCTTGTTTCTGTAGATATCATACATATTACCACTTTTGTCACCACCATTTGTATGATAATAGAGACAGGTTTTGCCCACTATTTGTTGTCCTTGTCTTTGATTGCCACATACACACCAGAAATCTAACTTTATAATCATTTCATATTGTTACATCCCAACCATACCCCTAAACACCATTTGGGGTCGTAACACACACACACACATACACACACCCACACACAGTTAAGTCCATATATATTTGGACACATGAAAAAAAAAAGATGCATTTGAAGAGCAGATGTTCAGCTTTAATTCAAGGGGTTGAACAAAATTATCAAGTAAAAGGTTCAGGAACTGCAACCATTTTAATACACAGTCCCCAGATTTTCAGGGGCTCAAATGTAATTGGACAAATGAATATAATGATAAATAAAATGTTCATTTTTAATATTTTGTTGAAAATCCTTCGCAGGCAATGACTGCCTGAAATCTGTAGCCCATGGACATCACCAGAGACTGGGTTTCCTCTTTTCTGGTGCTTTGCCAGGCCTTAACTGCAGCTGTCTTCAGTTAATGTTTGTTCATGAGTCTTTCTGCCTTTAGTCATCTACTGTTGTCTTCCGTGGACGGCCAGGCCTTTTTATGTTGCTGAGCTCACCATTGCATTCTATTTTTTATCAGTATCTACCAAACTGTCGATCTGGCCACTCCTTATGTTCTCGCTATCTCTCTGATGGATTTGTTTTGTTTACAGTATGAAGCCTAATGATGGCCTGTTTGACTTGCATGGAGAGCTCCTTTGAAGGGATGATGTAGGTTCACAGCAACAGATTCCAAGTGCAAATACCACACTTAGAATCAACTCCAGACCTGTTACCTGCTTAATTGATGAAGAAATAATGAAGGAATAGCCTACACCGGTACATGAAACAGCTTTTGATTCAACTGTCCAATTACTTTTGATCCCTTGAAAAAGTGGTCTGGCTACTATCAAGAGCTGTAATTCCTAAACCCTTCCTCCAATTTGGATTTAAATATCCTCAAATTAAAGCTGAGAGACTTTCAGCCCACTATACCTATACAACTATAGCCTGAATATGTTTGGTAAATACCTAAAAAAAAACTAATTGTGCCTGTGACCAAATATATATGGACCTAACTGTATATGAAAATTGTACTCTACTTCTAAAGATTATCAGTCAAGAACTAAATGTATTGTTGCAATTTTGAAATTTGGCCAACAACATCAAATAGTATGCATAACAGTGAAGTTTTAATTATGCAATTTATTGCTTTTATATTAGTTTTCTTCTTATTGTTTTTGTTAGAAGTAGTAGTAGAAGCAATATTCTAAAATGTGCAAATGTAGCACTGGGTAAAAGGAAAAAACAACAAAAAAAAAACAACTACTACTACTACTAATAATAGTAACCTGAAACTATTTGTAACCATTGTGAGTTTTTTTAATACAATTTACTACTAATACCATCACCACTACTACTACAACTAATAATAATAATAATAATAATAATAATAATAATAATAATAATAATAATAATAATATTAAATATAGCTGCAAGCAGCAATACCGGGGTCAAGCCGATCAGATGCGCTCAGAACATGTCGCTGATGAACCATACCAAGTTTTGTAGCGATATGGCATTGCATTCGTAAAATGTGTGTGTGTGTGTGTGTGAGTGTTTGTGTGTGAGTGTGTGTGTGTGTCTCTGTGCGTCTGTGTGTCTGTGTGTGAGTGCGTGTGTGTGTGTGTGTGTGAGTGTGTCTGTGTGAGTGTGTGTGTGAATGTGTGTGAGTGTGTGTGTGTGAGTGTCTGTGTGTGTCTGTGTGTCTGTGTGTGTGTGTGTGTGTGTAAATGTGTGTGTGTGTTCCTCGTATGTGAAAACATACTTGGGAATAAAGTGTGTGTGTGAGTGTGTTTGTGTGTGTGTGTCTGTGTGTGTCTGTGTGTGTCTGTGTGTGTGTCTGTGTGTGTGTGTGTGTGTAAATGTGTGTGTATGTGAGTATGTGTGTGAGTATGTGAGTGTTCGAGTGAGTATGTGAGTGTGCGAGTGTGGAAACTTGGTATGGTTCATCAGCAACGTGTTCTGAGCGCATCTGATCGGCTTGACCCCGTGTGTGTGTGTGTGTGTGTGTGTGTGAGTGTGTAGTGTGTGTGTGTATGTGTCTCTGTGCGTCTGTGTGTGTGTGTGTGTGTGTGCATGTCTGTGTGTCTGTGTGAGTGTGTGTTTGTGAGTGTGTGAGTGTGTGTCTGTGTGTGTGTGTCTGTGTGAGTGTGTGTGTAGTGTGAGTGTGTGTGTGAGTGTGTGTGTGAGTGTGTGTGTGTGTGTGTGTCTGTGTTTGAGAGTGTGTGTGTATGTGTGTAAATGTGTGTGTCAGTGTGTGTGTGTGTGTTCCTCGTATGTGAAAACATACTTGACAATAAAGTGTGTGTGTGTGAGTGTGTGTGAGTGTGTCTGTGTGAGTGTGTGTGTGTGAGTGTGTGTGTGAGTGTGTGTGTGTGTGAGAGTGTGTGTGAGTGTGTGTGTGTGTAAATGTGTGTGTATGTGAGTGTGTGTGTGAGTGTGTGAGTGTCTGTGTGAGTGTGTGTAAATGTGTGTGTAAGTGTGTGTGTTCCTCGTCTGTGTGAGTGTGTGTGTCTGTGTGAGTGTCTGTGAGTGTCTGTGTGTGTGTGTGTGTGAGTGTCTGTGTGTGTCTGTGTGTGTGTGAGAGGGTGTGTGTGTGTGTGTGTGAGTGTGTGTGTGAGTGTCTGTGTGTGTGTGTGTCTGTGTGAGTGTGTGTGTGTGTGTGTGAGTGTGTGTGTGTGAGTGTGAGTGCGTGTGTGTGTGTCTGTGTGAGTGTCTGTGTGTGAGTGTGTGTGTGTGTCTGTGTGTGTGTCTGTGTGTGTGTGAGAGTGTGTGTGTGTGTGAGTATGTGAGTGTGTGAGTGTGAGTAAGTGTGTGTGTAAATGGGT
Source organism: Tachysurus vachellii (assembly GCF_030014155.1). NCBI lineage: Eukaryota > Metazoa > Chordata > Actinopteri > Siluriformes > Bagridae > Tachysurus > Tachysurus vachellii. The sequence goes on from NC_083475.1 coordinate 4,767,384, forward strand.
GTGTAAGTGTGTGTGTGTGTTCCTCATAAAGACCTTTCTGATTCTGAGTCTGATTCTGATTTTGCAAGAATTTTGCCTAAACATACTTGGCAATAAAGACCTTTGTGATTCTGATTCTGATGTTGCAAGAATTTTGCCTATAGGCCTTACGATTCAGCACAAAATTGGGTTTTTGGACTGTTGGTGGCGCTAGAGGGTTTGAGCTAGACACACCAAAGTTGCTACAGTAACTTCTAAGACTGGCCTCTACATGTGTGCCAAATTTCATAACTTTCCTACGTACGGTTCTATGGGCTGCCATTGACTTCAATGGTGGAAGAGGAATAATAATAATAATAAATATAGCTGCAAGCAGCGATACCGGGGTCAAGCCGATCAGATGCGCTCAGAACATGTCGCTGATGAACCATACCAAGTTTCATAGCGATATGGCATTGTATTGGTAAAATACTGAACTTGACGTGAAAATTCAAAATGTGTGTGTGTAAGTGTGTGTAGGTGTGTGTGTGTAAGTGAGTGTCTGTAAGTGTGTGTGTGTGAGTGTGTGTGTAAGTGTGAGTGTGTGAGTGTGTGTGTACAGTAAGTGTGTGAGTGTGTGTGTAAGTGTGAGTGTGTGTGTAAGTGTTTCTGTAAGTGTGTGTGTAAGTGTGTGTATGTGTGTGTGTGTGTGTGAGTGAGTGTGTGTGAGTGTCTGTGAGTGAGTGTGAGTGTGTGAGTCAGTGAAGGTGTTTGTGAGTATGTGAATGAGTGTGCGAGTGTGAGCAAGTGTGCGAGTGTGAGTGTGTGTAAGTGTGAGTGTGTGCGAGTGTGAGTGAGTGTGTGTATGTGAGTGTGAGTGTGTGTATGTGAGTGTGAGTGTGTATGTGAGTGTGCGAGTGAGTATGTGAGTGTGCGAGTGTGAGTAAGTGTGCGAGTGTGAATGAGTGTGTTTGTGTGTGTGTGTAAATGTGTGTGTTCCTCGTATGTGAAAACATACTTGGCAATAAAGTGTGTGTGTGAGTGTGTCTGTGTGAGTGTGAGTGTGTATGTGTGTGTCTGTGTGTCTGTGTGTCTGTGTGTGTAAATGTGTGTATGTGAGTATGTGTGTGAGTATGTGAGTGTGCGAGTGAGTATGTGAATGTGCGAGTGTGGAAACTTGGTATGTTTCATCAGCGACATGTTCTGAGCGCATCTGATTGGCTTGACCCCGTGTGTGTGTGTGTGTGTGTGTGAGTGTGTGTGTGTGAGAGAGTGTGTGTGTGTGTAAATGTGTGTGTATGTGAGTGTGTGTGAGTATGTGAGTGTGCGAGTGTGTGTGTAAATGTGTGTGTAAGTGTGTGTGTTCCTTGTCTGTGTGAGTGTGTGTGTCTGTGTGAGTGTGAGTGTCTGTGTGTGTGTGTGAGTGTCTGTGTGTGTGTGAGAGGGTGTGTGTGTGTGAGTGTGAGTGTGTGTGAGTGTGTGTGTGTGTGTGTGAGTGTGTGTGTGTGAGTGCGTGTGTGTGTGTGTATGTGAGTGTGCGAGTGTGAGTAACTGTGTGTGTGTAAATGTGTGTGTAAGTGTGTGTGTGTTCCTCATAAAGACCTTTCTGATTCTGGTTCTGATTCTGATTTTGCAAGAATTTTGCCTAAACATACTTGGCAATAAAGACCTTTGTGATTCTGATTCTGATTCTGATGTTGCAAGAATTTTGCCTCTAAGCCTTACGATTCAGCACAAAATTGGGTTTTTGGACTGTTGGTGGTGCTAGACGGTTTGAGCTAGACACACCAAAGTTGCTACAGTAGCTTCTAAGACTGGCCACGACATGTGTGCCAAATTTCATAACTTTCCTACGTACAGTTCTATGGGCTGCCATTGACTTCAATGGCGGAAGACGGAAGAATAATAATAATAAATATAGCTGCAAGCAGCGATACCGGGGTCAAGCCGATCAGATGCGCTCAGAACATGTCGCTGATGAACCATACCAAGTTTCGTAGCGATATGGCATTGTATTGGTAAAATACTGAACTTAACGTGAAAATTCAAAATGTGTGTGTGTATGTGTGTGTAGGTGTGAGTGTGTGTGTAAGTGTGAGTGTGTGTGTAAGTGTGAGTGGGTGAGTGTGTGTGTAAGTGTGTGAGTGTGTGTGTAAGTGTGAGTGTGTGTGTAAGTGTGAGTGTGAGTAAGTGTGCGAGTGTGAGTGTGTGTAAGTGTGAGTGTGAGTGAGTGTGAGTGAGTGTGTAACTGTGAGTGTGAGTATGTGAGTGTGCGAGTGTGAGTAAGTGTGCGAGTGTGAATGAGTGTGTGTGTGTGTGTGTAAATGTGTGTGTGTGTTCCTCGTATGTGAAAACATACTTGACAATAAAGTGTGTGTGTGAGTGTGTCTGTGTGAATGTGAGTGTGCATGTGTGTGTGTATGTGTGTCTGTGAGTGTGTCTGTGTGTGTGTGTGTGTAAATGTGTGTGTATGTGAGTATGTGTTTGAGTATGTGAGTGTGCGAGTGAGTATGTGAGTGTGCTAGTGTGGAAACTTGGTATGTTTCATCAGCGACATGTTCTGAGCGCATCTGATCGGCTTGACCCCGCGTGTGTGTGTGTGTGTGTATGTGTGTGTGTGTCTCTCTCTCTGTGTGTGTGTGTGTGTGTGTTTGTGTGCATGTCTGTGTGTCTGTGTGTGTCTGTGTGTGTGTGAGTGTGTGTGTGAATGTGTGTGAGTGTGAGTGTGTGAGTGTGAGTGTCTGTGTGTCTGTGTGTGTATGTGTGTCAATGTGTGTGTCAGTGTGTGTGTGTTCCTCGTATGTGAAAACATACTTGACAATAAAGTGTGTGTGTGTGTGTGAGTGTGTGTGTGAGAGAGTGTGTGTGTGAGTGTGTCTGTGTGAGTGTGTCTGTGTGAGTGTGTGTGTGTGTGAGAGAGTGTGTGTGTGTGTATGTGAGTGTGTGTGTAAGTATGTGAGTGTGCGAGTGTGTGTGTAAATGTGTGTGTAAGTGTGTGTGTTCCTCGTCTGTGTGAGTGTGTGTGTCTGTGTGAGTGTCTGTGTGTGTCTGTGTGTGAGTGTCTGTGTGTGTCTGTGTGTGTGTGTGAGAGGGTGTGAGTGTGAGTGTGTGTGAGTGTCTGTGTGTCTCTTTGTGTGTCTGTGTGTGTGTGAGTGCGTGTGTGTGTGTCTGTGTGAGTGTGTGTGTGTGTGTGAGTGTGTGAGTGTGAGTGAGTGTCTGTGTGTGTTTGTCTGTGTGTGTGTGAGTGTGTGTGTGTGTGAGTATGTGAGTGTGCGAGTGTGAGTATGTTTTCGATTGTGAGTAAGTGTGTGTGTGTAAATGTGTGTGTAAATGTGTGTGTAAGTGTATGTGTGTGTGTGTGAGAGTGTGTGTGTGTGAGAGAGTGTGTGTGTGTAAATGTGTGTGTATGTGAGTGTGTGAGTATGTGAGTGTGCGAGTGTGTGTGTAAATGTGTGTGTAAGTGTGTGTGTTCCTTGTCTGTGTGAGTGTGTGTGTCTATGTGTCTGTGAGTGTCTGTGTGTGCGTGTGTGAGTGTCTGTGTGTGTCTGTGTGTGTGTGAGAGGGTGTGTGTGTGTGTGAGTGTGTGTGTGAGTGTGTGTGTGTGAGTGTGTGTGTGAGTGTGAGTGCGTGTGTGTGTGTCTGTGTGAGTGTGTGTGTGTGAGTATGTGTGTGTGTAAATGTTTGTGTAAATGTGTGTGTAAGTGTGTGTGTCCCTCATAAAGACCTTTCTGATTCTGGTTCTGATTCTGATTTTGCAAGAATTTTGCCTAAACATACTTGGCAATAAAGACCTTTGTGATTCTGATTCTGATTCTGATGTTGCAAGAATTTTGCCTCTAGGCCTTACGATTCAGCACAAAATTGGGTTTTTGGACTGTTGTTGGCGCTAGACGGTTTGAGCTAGACACACCAAAGTTGCTACAGTAACTTCTAAGACTGGCCTCTCCATGTGTGCCAAATTTCATAACTTTCCTATGTACGGTTCTATGGGCTGCCATTGACTTCAATGACGGATGGGATAATAATAATAATAATAATAATAAGAAGAAGAAGAAGAAGAAGAAGAAGAAGAAAAGTAACGATAACAATAGGTGTCTACGCCCCTTCGGGGCTTGACCCCTAATTAAAGCTGCAAGCAGCATTTCCCGGGTTCAAGCGTTTAAGGCCTTTGGATTGACATGACAATATATGTCATGTCATGCTACATATGTCATGCTACAGAGGGTGCCACAACATATGTCATGTGAAGTACTCACCCGTCCAGTTTTCCCTAAAATAAACAAAGTCATATAAATTAGAGATGAGCCGGATACTTGGCTGAAACGAGTATCCGGTACGGATAAAGCACTTCTGCCGAGTACGAGTATTATACGAGTAATACGAGTCAATATCTGTGCTCGGATTGTATGAAAATCATCATTGGCTAGCTGATTGTGTCAGCGCTCTGTGATAGGCTAGTCACAGCGCCCCTCCCCTACAGTGATAGGCTAGTCACAGCGCCCCTCCCCTACAGTGATAGGCTAGTAACAGCGGCCCTCCCCTACACACATACAGATGTATTGTGTTGCTGTGTCTCGCTCTGCTCACTCACAGTCACACACAGAACAGCTCTCTGTCTCTCCCTCAGTCTCTCGGGTTCGTGGGTCTTTTCCGTTAACGTTTAGGGTTTCTTCAGTTTTTTACTTCGGGTTGTATCATTAATAATACGTACTTACTAACCAGTAGAGTTCTGGTAAACGTGGGTTTGTTCAGATTTGGTGCTTGCTTGGTAGAATGCGACTCGCATTGCGTCTCTGCCTGTCGGAGATTTTTTTTCTTTTTTAAACCTTCAGCTGTCTCTAACCAGTAACCAGACACTGTGTGTCTGACACGTTTTTGCTGTATTTCATAAAAACATAAAGGTAGTAAGCTAGTGTTATAAATATTACAAATTAATTATTACTGGTTAAAGCCCCGCCCATTTCAAGACAAGCCCCGCCCACTTGAGATTTTGGCCCTGAGTAACTGTGACCAGTACTACCATCTGACCAAGTTTGAGCTCTCTAGGCCTTACGGTTTGGGCTGCACGACCGTTTCTAGGGTGGAATAATAATAATAATAATAATAATAATAATAATAATAATAATAATAATAATAAAAATCCTAACAAAAACAATAGGTTTCCAGTGCTTCGCGCTTGAACCCTAATAATAATAATAATAATAATAATAATAATAATAATAATAATAATAAAGATCCTAACAAAAACAATAAGTTTCCAGCGCTTCGCGCTTGAACCCTAAATATAGCTGCAAGCAGCGATACCGGGGTCAAGCCGATCAGATGCGCTCAGAACATGTCGCTGATGAACCGTACCTGAAGTGGCCAGAATACACGTGAGCCAGTTCCCCTTATTGTGCTGAGTGTTTTGATATATCAAATGTCCATGTTGTGCAAATTTTTTATTTCGCTTATTTTGGGGGCGGGACTACACGTGACGTCACGTGACGTGACCAAAATACACGTGAGGCAGTTCCCCTCATTGTGCCGAGTGTTTTGATATGTCACATGTCCATATTGTGCAAATTTTGGATTTTCACGTGACGTCACGTGACATCACGTGACGTCACGTGACGTGACCAAATACACGTGGGGCAGTTCCCCTCATTGTGCTGGGTGTTTTGATATGTCTCATGTCCATGTTGTGCTAATTTTTTATTTCCACGTGACGACACGTGACGACACGTGACGTGACCATAACACACGTGAGGCACTTCCCCTCATTGGGCTGAGTGTTTTGATATATGACATGTCCATATTGTGCTAATTTTTGATTTCGCTTATTTTGGGGGCGGGGCTACACGTGACGTCACGTGATGTCACCAGTATACCCGGTGGGGTGCCAATACTTTTGGCAAAAAGTGGCTACTGAGGGTTTGGACATTTCATGTCAATACTGCAGTCATTATGGGATTCTACTTATTATTATACTGCATAGAACACAGGAGAGAAGCCGTGCCTGAGCTCTGCGCACGCTGCGTGTGTGAGAGCTTAGAGGAATTTTAGGAATTCCCCATTCAAGTCTATGGGACGTTCCATCGTCGACTACGGGAAAACCGAAAGTTCCGTCGGAACGCCGAGACAAAAACTTCGTCCGGAGTAACGTCCTAAAGAACCTGTCCGAGTTTGGTGTAAATCGCTCGAACACTTGCCGAGTTATAAACCTCCAAAGTTTATAATGGAAGTGGATACGAAAAAAGGCCACTTTGAGCTTCCGTACCGGGAATGCCGGGTCTACCAGGGTCTACGACATATCCGAATTTGATGCATGTGGCTCGAAAGCCCTAGGAGGAGTTACTCTTGATAAATTTTTGTCTAAGAATAATAATAATAAGCTTATAAAGGAAAACAGAACGTTGGCTTCTACAAAGCCAACATAATAATAAAAAAAGAGATGACGACTACATGTGGTCTTTGAGGACAACATCCTTATCATCAATACAACATTGTCAGACTGTATATTTATAATCACACCGTCCAGTGTCACCCACATGAGGATGAGGTTCCCCCTTAAGTCCGGTTCCTCTCAAGGTTTCTCCATAAGGGTGTTTTTCCTCACCTCAGACTTGTTCAGTAGGAATAAATACAAGTCTAATATTAACTTTGAGTTTTTGTTTTATATTAATCTCTATATAACTATGTTGTGTTCGTGTTCTATTAAGCTGCTTTGAGACAACGTCCATTGCTAAAAGCACTATACAAATAAATGTGTATTTATTTATGTATCAATTACTCTTCTTATCCCTGAACACAATATTCCTAACACAAACACTCTGTACTCGCTGTCTGTAAATCATTTCTGTTAAGCAGATTCACATTTATATGCATGTGATTATATATTTTAATATTATACACACAAACACAGTGAGTTTTATATGACAAACTCTAAGTTCACACACACACACACAGATATGAAGAAGTGCTCATTTATCCGAGAGAATGTGGTGGCTCTTAAAAGAGCCTTTTTGTACATTAGACAGAATTGAGGTTTAAGCGCGCTCTCCGCGAATACGGCGGGCCAGCTGAATGTCCTTAGGCATGATGGTCACTCTCTTGGCGTGAATGGCGCACAGGTTGGTGTCCTCGAACAGACCGACCAGGTACGCCTCGCTAGCCTCCTGCAAGGCCATGACGGCCGAGCTCTGGAAACGCAAGTCGGTCTTGAAATCCTGAGCGATTTCTCTCACCAGGCGCTGGAAGGGCAGCTTGCGGATAAGCAGCTCAGTAGACTTCTGATAACGGCGGATCTCCCTCAGAGCCACGGTGCCGGGCCTGTAACGGTGAGGCTTCTTCACGCCGCCGGTAGCCGGGGCGCTTTTGCGAGCAGCCTTAGTGGCGAGTTGCTTCCTGGGCGCTTTGCCACCAGTGGACTTACGGGCGGTCTGCTTGGTTCTTGCCATAGCGTCGAGCTGTGAACTTCACTGAGAAAAAAACACAATAAGCAGCGCTGGCGAACGCTGTCGTTTTAAGCCCTAAAGCCGCCCTGTTCTCATTGGGCGGATTGAAAGCACACGTCTGCCATTGGATAGAACGCGTTACGTCACCTGATGACTATTGGACGGTTCTCTGTCACGGACACAGTTTGATACCCAAACCGCCCGCCCCTATCTCAGTAGCACACGCTTTTGTTTTCTGTCAGCAAACCTACTGTCTCTTTCTGTCATTTAGTCAGCAGGCTTCATTATTTATTATCATCATCATCATCATCATCATCATCATCATCATCATCATCATCAATTATTATGATTGTCTGTCATCCGCCCTTCTCCCTGACAGCTCTCAATAAAACTTCAGCTAGTGATAAAGAAATTAAACACTATTTTTTAATTATTATTATTTAATTAATATTACATCTGATTGAGTGATCAATTACATGAAGGTAGTTAAAAAATAATTTACAACATTAAAGGAATAAAAAGAATAAACTTTTCACAAATTCCTTATTAACCTTCAAATTTAATTGAATTTTTTTTCAAGAATTCATTTCAAATTTTCACCTTCTAACATTCACATTAAAAAAATCACTAGCTCTCAGCTCAGAACGAGCTCTTATATGAAACATCACTTCAAATGTTTACTCACAGTTCATGTTAAAGTCTGTAATGCAGCTGAATTGACAAAGTTCACCCTACTGCTGCGCTAAAGTTGCTGGGACACGTGAGACGTATACAGTGACGTCACACTCGGCGCTGTGATGGCTCTCTAGCCGGTGGAAAGGCAAACCGGTTCTTAGAAGGATCGCCAGTGGAACCAACTTTGAACCAGCACCAGAGCTAGCTCTGAACCAGCACCCGGTTCTTTCCGGTGGAAAAGGGGCAGTAGAGTCCTGATGCCACCCACTGTACTTTTAGTTAGTTTAGATTAGGGCATGCAGATAGTTTTTCTTTGCTGTCAATTTATTTAGCTCAAAAAAAAAAAAAAAAAAAAAAAAAAGACTACACGAGGCTCTGTTTTTAATTCTGTTTATTTCTTTACACTGTCCATGTTTTCCTACCTTAATGAGTCCTGAGTCCTCATGTTCTGTCTGTAATTTCTTGTCATTTTAATCATTAAAGTAATAAGCAGTAATAAGCAGACGTGACCTAATGGTTAGAGAGTCTGACTTGTAACCCGAAGGTTGTGGGTTTGAGTCTCGGGCCGGCCACGACTGAGGTGCCCTTGAACAAGGCACCGAACCCCCCAAGTGCTCCCCGGGTGCCGCAGCATAAAATGGTTGCCCACAGCTCCGGGTGTGTGTTCACGCTGTGTGTGTTCACTGCTGTGTGTGCACTTTGGATGGGTTAAATGCAGAGAACAAATTCTGAGTATGTGTCACCGTACTTAGCCGCGTGTCACTTCACTTTCACTTTCAATAAGTAATAGCTGCTTTCCCCCTCCTAAATTTTCACCTGGTGATTTTCACCTCTTATATTTATAGATATGACCTCATTATATATAATTATTTGTGTAGTAATAAAGTGTCCACTTTCAGTAAATGATACTAATACAAATTCTATGTAATAGAACTCTAGGTAATTATTCTGGCTAAGGAACAGATTGATCTTTTGTCCTTTACCTGGCCTCTACTCAGGAGCGCTGCTTCTTTAGTGTCTTTTCATATAATAGTGAAGTCCTTTGGGGAAATTTTTCTTTGTTGTTGTTTTTTTCCCTCTTTAAAATAAACATAAAGCATCATAGGGTCTGGGGTTTATTAAATTTAATAAAAATCACATTCAATAAACAATAAACAAATATAATGAATTTACTGACAGTCACTATAACTCTAATGTATAACATTTTTAAATGCTGTCTATGTTCAGTTTAACATTCTTGCTGGTTTTAAGTCTAATGTAAGAAAACATTTTCAAAAAAATCGAAGACCAGGGGTCTCATTTATAAAGCGTGCGTACACACAAAACGGGGCTGGAAACGTGCGTACGCACGCTTTATAAATGAGACCCCTGGTCTTTTTACCATCGGATAGCTATCTGATCACAGAAAACGCATGAAGTGACCAGGTGTAAAAAAAACCCTAAGATATAAGTCTTAAGTCCTGAACTTCATACCAGGTGGCTGTGGATCAGCAGAACAAACATGGGGGTGTTAGGATAAGAATAAGGACAGAATAAGACTTTTTTGACTAAATCATGTATTTTCGATTTTTATGAAAATGTTTTCTTACATTAGAAAGAAATGTTGCACCAGTTTTCGCGCAAAGGTTGTGATCTATAAAAAACAAACTTGACGGGAAAATGTGCGCACCTTTAAGCAAACTTTGAGCTGTGCGTACGCACATTCTGGAGACAAAGGGAATTGGTGACACAGATGGTGAGGTCGTGAAGTGAAGTTAGATTGTAGAAAATACATGTGAGATGAACGATTATAAGAATTAATGTCATTTAATTTTCACTCCATTTCATACGTTATATCCACATTATCATGAAGATTAAAGCCACAGGCTCCCCGTGACCCAAGTAGTTCGGATAAGCGGTAGAAGATGAATGAATGAATGAATAATCAGCGCTGCCTTACAGTCACATTGTCCACAACGGGAGCGCGACTACATGTGATACAGAATAGCATGAAATACCCTTTTATTAGAGAACTGCAGAGCACAGTGTAAAAACGAAATATTTTCCTTAATCTACATATCATAAAATGTCAAAGTCTGCAAATACAGTCATGAAGCACAATCGCTACTCATCATCAGTCCTAACTATTACGGTGTTCATTACAAAACCGTCAGGAAGAAGCATGCGTTCACTATAACATTTTCGTCTTAAATTTTCGCCCACAAATTAATTCTGTGATTTTGTCAAGGTGTTAACGATCAGTCTAATTGCTAGAAACATATAAATCCTCCGGTGACCCGGGTATGTAATGCTTCATGATGGCACTGCTGGCACTGTTGGAGGATTACGCCAATGGCAGAATAAGGAGAGAACGAGTTTTCAGGGACCATGATGATTTCCTGGCCCATGATGATGACTGGCTAATAAGCTGATTTAGATTCCCTAAAGCTGTGCTCTTAGATCTATGTGTTGAATTGGGTCCAGTATTAGAGAGGGCAACACGCCAGAACCATGCCATCCCAGTCCAAATACAAGTCCTCACCACTCTGGGGTTCTTGGCAACCGGCTGTTTCCAGCGGGAATTGGCAGACAGGTAAATTATTTATATAAAAAACTATAAGTAATGCTCAACTTTGTCTCTAAGACCTTTTTGTATATGAAATAATTCTATTGGAATCTATCATCTCACCCTATAGGTCTGGTATATCACAGCCGTAATATCTGTCATAATATCTGTCGTTTTGTATGGTATACTTAATATGGGTAGTCGATACATCAGGTTCCCCTACACTGTGCGAGAACAGGCCGAAATTAAAATGCAATTTGCAGCAATGTCTGGTTTCCCAAATGTAATCGGCGCAATTGACTGCAGTCATGTTGCTATAAGGGCACCATCTGAAAATGAATTTGCTTATGTTAATAGAAAGCATGTGCATTCTATTAATGTGCAAATCATATGTGACTCCAACATGACCCTCACAAACATTGTGGCACGCTGGCCTGGTTCAACACATGATTCCTTTATCATGACACATAGCAGTGTAGGGAACAGACTAAATGCAGGCGCCGTACATGATGGCTGGCTTCTTGGTGAGTTTAACAATATTAAAAAGTAGAAACTGTAACAATTTTGTTTTTAATATAATTATAACAATGTTGCTTTTAATATAATTATAACCTGAAGGCGACAGTGGCTACCCCCTGAGACGCTGGCTCCTCAACCCATTTTTAAACCCGCAGAGCGCAGAGGAAACTCATTATAACGAGGTCCACTCTCGTGCCCACGCAGTGATTTGCATTGACTATTTATGGTTAAAAATGGGCGTGTACAGGGCGGGATTTGAGGCTGGTTCACGTACGCACATCTGTGAGTGATCTGTGATTTATAAAGGGAACATTGCTTAGAGGAGTGCGTACGCACGGTTTTATAAATCAGAATTTTTTTTGGCATATGCCATTTTTGGCTTTTGGGCATACATAAACTTTTAGTAGGGATCCTACGCACAGTTTTATAAATGAGACCCCAGGTGTAAAAAGGCCCTTAGACTTTATTTCTCAGAACACTGACTTTTTCCTTGCGACACACATCCACTAGATGGCGACATCTGGCCGCAGTAAGTGAACCACACAATGTGCTGCATCTGTTACTGCTCTCTTTCAGTAAACTTCCATCCTTATCATTAGTGTGCAGAACATTTCACATCAACAACGTATTACATTACTGTACAATATTTAATACATTAAAATTAATTTTATTGCATCCATGAAATGTTACCGGCACGTTACCAGCATCAGTAAAGCTGATATAGACCAACATCTTCACAGAACGTTTTCCTAACACAGTTATATCTCTAAACTGCCCCAATAGTATAAAACCATTCTAATACTTAGTTAACAGTGTTAAAATGAATGCATCTTTTGTTATACTTTAATGTTTTAGTTGTTATCAAAATGTATACAGTGTTGAAGTTACACACCATAGTAGTCAGAGCACTGTAAAATTAGAAGATATGGAATAATAACGTAAATAAAATAAAACACATTATTCACATTAGTCACAAAAAGACATCACTGCTATAATTTAATATAATCTATTGTACATATGGTAATATAATATCCAAGCTCATACTGAGCTGGATTTAATGGATGTCTGTATAAAATTGTGATAATGATGTGGCCAAACAAAGAAAGCAAAAAAAAAAAAAAAAAAACATAGTGTAAAATGTATACACAGTGTGTGACGATCATTTTAGGATATTTTCAAATATTCTGAATTTGATCTTCGGTCAAAAACCCAATATATGACAAGACCAAGGATTTTCATTCATTTTCTGAATTTGTCACATCTATGGGGAACTTTTTGGTGGACCCAGAGTTTTCGTGATACAGTGTAAAGAAACCGAGTGAAAAAGAACTGAGTGAATAGGTTTCTCACTCACTCATATTCTACCGCTTATCCAAACTACCTCGGGTCACGGGGAGCCTGTGCCTATCTCAGGTGTCATCAGGCATCAAGGCAGGATACACCCTGGACTGAGTGCCAACCCATCGCAGGGCACACACACCCTCATTCACTCACGCAATCACACACTATTGACAATTTTCCAGAGATGCCAATCAACCTACCATGCATGTCTTTGGACCGGGGGAGGAAACCGTCTTGCCACATTGTGCTGCTTTGCCGTCGCAACAGTTGTCCCGCAAATGAGACACACACACACTTTTCTTTGACTGATGTAAAAAAAGAAATCTTCCTCCCAAACACCGTGAAAATGGTATGTTTTCTGTTGCTTTTCTGCCATGTTTTTGGGGGTAAATCACAACTAGTTGCTGCACCGCTTCCTTGTGTTAGTAGTTGAACGTGACGTGCGTGCAATATTGACATTTGACTTCAGAAAAGGCCAGAGTTCGTTATATACATAAAACATTTTTGTTTTAATTTTTTTAAAATTAAATAAAATTAAATTAAATATCATCATTTTAAAATCTACATTAATGCAAGTGTTTTTTTATTCAAAAACTACAGCAAGAACATTTTTTAGACTGAGCTATATTTTGACCAGTGCTGTTTTTAGAACATACCTCGCGGGCACCTTAAGTGCTCCTTGCGGGCGACCAGGTGCCCACGGGCACCGCGTTGGTGACCCCGGGTATAGAGAAACCACATTTTGTATATAATTAAATTGCCAACGTCAATAAACTATAAAGGACTGAAAAATTGATGCATGATTGGCAGCAGGAATATTTATGTAGACTAACAGTTATATCAAATCTGAATTTAATATTTAATTCTTAGGTGTGGTAGGTTTCAAACCGAGTCAGTCTTGTGGGCAGGGAGACATGTGATTTTTCAAGACGTTTGCATAAAAATCACATTTAAAATTTAAAAAATAAATAAATAAATAAATAAAACGCATGAAAGAAGTGTATAGAAATCACACATGGCAATCAATCTCTCCTTTAATTTTTCTTTCCCTTGTAGGAATTTCCCAAGTCCATCAGACAGTTCTGATGGACTTGTCTTTAAAGAGATCATTACATTTGATGGGTTTCTCCTGTGTTGCTGGTCTCCTGGACGCTGCCTCAATCTGTCTCACCTCATGTTCATTATTGATGTCTCCACTCCAACCCTCTGTGATGTAGAGCTCAGTATATATCTCATTCAGAAGTGCTGAGCTTCCATGCTGTGACATTCCTTCATTAATTCTTCTAAACCTCTCTCTCAGATTGGACTTCATCTTTGGCTGATACACAGAGGCGAGTTCTAATAAACAAAGTAATAACTAATTTTGAAATGTAAATAGTTTTAATGCAAAATCATTCAAACACTGCTATCAATTCCTGACAGATGTACTAAATATTTTTAGAGCTGAACCAAAAACATAACAGAAAAGCAGCAGATGTACATGATACTAAAAGTTTAAAAATAATAAATAAATAAAAAACTCACAACGGTTACAAATAGTTGCAGGGTACTAGTGTTATTAGTAGTATTTATTTTTTTAACCCAGTGCTACATTTGCACATTTTCGAAAATTGCTTCTGCTACTCATACCGCTACTACTAGTACTACTACTACTACTACTAGTACTACTAGTACTACTACTACTACTACTACTACTACTAGTACTACTACTACTACTACTACTACTGAATGAGTGAATGAGAGTGTGTGTGTGTGCCCTGCGATGGGTTGGCACTCCATCCAGGGTGTATCCTGCCTTGATGCCCGATGACGCCTGAGATAGGCACAGGCTCCCCGTGACCCGAGGTAGTTCGGATAAGCGGTAGAAGATGAATGAATGAAACAAAACAAATCCATCAGAGAGATAGCGAGAACTTTAGGAGTGGCCAGATCAACAGTTTGGTAGATTCTGATAAAAAATAGATTGCAATGGTGAGCTCAGCAACATAAAAAGGCCTGGCCGTCCACGGAAGACAACAGTAGTAGATGATCGTAAACCATTCATAAGCCTCAAGAATAGAAAGGCCAGATTAGACTTTGCCAAAAAAAAAAAAAAAAAAAAAAAAAACTCTAAAAAATCTAAAACCAAACAGATACCAAAAAGTGTAATACTGAATATAATTTCTCTACACATCAACAAAGCGGTTACATGATGATTAACAGGCAATTAGGAACAGGTGAGTCCAGATGTAAAACACATGACACAACACGCTCCATGAAGGCCCACTAAAGTTCCAGCAGGGAATGTTTGAGCAGAGTCCTGACATATCCAGAGTATTGTTTAAAAGTGCTTTGAAGTCTATCAATGAACAGATCAATACCGGTTCAGTAAGACACAGACTAAGGATACAATCAGTCTATAACTTTGTTGGGAGGAAATATAGCATACATACATTTTATCTTATACAAAGTCTGAAATTGGCTGCCACACCCCTGCTCTCCGGAGTGATCTTTGTACCACTGGTTAATCTTCATTGAGTTTGCTAAACCAATATCTAAATATTTGTGACTGTAACTTAAATGCTATGTTTGTATTAATGTGTGTTATTTATTACATATACCAGGTAAAACCACAACACAAACTCCATTTCCCAGCAAACACAGCAGCCTACTAACATCTTGTTTTTGCTCATGTTTGTGTCCACTGTTTTGCTTTGGATTTCCTGCTTGCTGATTGCTCGACTTTGGTCTGTTTATCACAGAGATTTTACCTTACATTTTGGAATTGTCTTCCTGGTTAAACAGAACACTTACCTGCACTTGTGTCTAACTGTTCTAACAATATGATAAATTATCATTCCTATAAAAGCTCATCCACACAGCCTTGTATAATGGATGGTATTGTACAGTGTTGTGTACAGTCTAATGTCTGACTCTTTAAAATGTATCATTGTGTTTCTGTTTTTTCTCACTCAACATTTCTGTAGTGAGAAGGAATGACAATAAAAATTAATTGAAGTTTAAGCTCAATTTTTAAAGTTTAAGCTCAAATTTTATTTATTTCATATTATTATTATTAGGGTTCAAGCGCGAAGCGCTGGAAACCTATTGTTTTTGTTAGGATTTTTATTATCACGAAGCGCTGGAAACCTATTGTTTTTGTTAGGATTTTTATTATCACGAAGCGCTGGAAACCTATTGTTTTTGTTAGGATTTTTATTATTATTATTATTAGGGTTCAAGCGCGAAGTGCTGGAAACCTATTGTTTTTGTTAGGATTTTTATTATTATTATTATTATTAGGGTTCAAGCGCGAAGCGCTGGAAACCTATTGTTTTTGTTAGGATTTTTATTATTAGGGTTCAAGCGCGAAGTGCTGGAAACTTATTGTTTTTGTTAGGATTTTTATTATTATTATTATTATTATTATTATTATTATTAGGGTTCAAGCGTGAAGCGCTGGAACACTATTGTATTTCCTCAGATTTTTATTATTATTATTATTATTATTATTATTATTATTATTATTATTATTATTCTGCCCTAGAAACGGTCGTGCAGCCCAAACCGTAAGGCCTAGAGAGCTCAAACTTGGTCAGATGGTAGTACTGGTCACAGTTACTCAGGGCCAAAATCTCAAGTGGGCGGGGCTTGTCTTGAAATGGGCGGGGCTTTAACCAGTAATAATTAATTTGTAATATTTATAACACTAGCTTACTACCTTTATGTTTTTATGAAATACAGCAAAAATGTGTCAGACACACAGTGTCTGGTTACTGGTTAGAGACAGCTGAAGGTTTAAAAAAGAAAAAAATCTCCGACAGGCAGAGATGCAATGCGAGTCGCATTCTACCAAGCAAGCACCACGTCTGAACGAACCCACATTTAAAAGAACTCTACTGGTTAGTAAGTACGTATTATTAACTTTACAACCCGAAGTAAAAAGCTGAAGAAACTCTAAACGTTAACGGAAAAGACCCGCGAACCCGAGTGACTGAGGGAGAGACAGAGAGCTGTTCTGTGTGTGACTGTGAGTGAGCAGAGCGAGACACAGCTACACAATACATCTGTATGTGTGTAGGGGAGGGGCACTGTGACTAGCCTATCACTGTAGGGGAGGGGCGCTGTGACTAGCCTATCACTGTAGGGGAGGGGCGCTGTGACTAGCCTATCACAGAACGCTGACACAGCTAGCCAATGATGATTTTCATTCAATCCGAGCACAGATATTGACTCGTATTACTCGTATAATACTCGTAGTATACATACACTCGTATAATACACTGTAGCATGACATGACATATATTGTGGCACCCTCTGTAACTTGCGGGTCACTTTGTGTATGTGAAAATCCCTAAAGGCCTTAAACGATTGAACCCGGGAAATGCTGCTTGCAGCTTTAATTATTATTATTATTATTATTATTATTATTATTATTATTATTATTATTATTATTATTATTATTCCGCCCTAGAAACGGTTGTGCAGCCCAAACCATAAGGCCTAGAGAGCTCAAACTTAGTCAGATGGTAGTACTGGTCACAGTTACTCAGGGCCAAAATCTCAGCGGAATCGGACAATTTGGGGCGCTTCAGCGCCCCAAAACGTGTTTGTCCCCATAACCCCTAAACCCCTAAAACCCATATGTCCAAATCTCAAGTGCTTTATATCATTGGAATCCTTGGCTCATGACTTAAAAAACGTATATCTCCAATTTCATTTCCGCCGTTAAATTTTTTCGCTATAGCGCATTTTATCCGAAACCTTCTTTTGCTAACTAGTCCTAGGTTTTTCACCTGATCAAGACCAATCCAGTGCAGTAATATTCTCTGGAGTCTCAAAGACAATAATTTTCGAAAAAAAGTCGAAATTTTGATTCAGGGTCCTTAAGGGGCCCCAAAAAGTTTGGACTGGGAGGATTGTTTGCTGACTTACTAACATAGGGGTAGCTACTACCTGCTCTGTCCCTTTATAATCTATCTTTAGAAACGTTTTGTCTTCTGACATATACTGTATACTGCTGTCCACGATACGTGAATGCAAACAAGTGCTGAGACTCCGGGTGCAGTGGAACACTAAAAAATGCAGAACACAAATCAATTACTGTATACTACAGTATTTTGTCCCTTCTGGAATGTTTGATAATAACGTGTGTGGATCTGGGACCACAGGGGTCTCTGCTACCACTATTTGATTGACTGGTCATAAATCATGTACCAGTCTCCATTTTTCTGAATTTGGCTTTGACTTTTTGTGGGGATTAAAACCCCTGCTTCCACTAGCCCGTTTATAGTTGGTCCTATCCCTTCTTCGGCTTGTTTAGACAATGGATACTGTCTCTGATTGGGTAATAGTGCGTTGGGTCTAACCTGTATTTTTGCTAGCCCTGCTGACTTAACTAGTCCTACATCTGTTGCATGTTAGGTCCACAGTTGCTCTGGAACTTGACGTAGCGCTTCCTCTACTTCTTTCTTTGTTAATTCCTCCTCATCTGCTATCTGTGGCATCTGTACCTCTACTTCTACCCTTACTTGTATCTTTGTTTGCTGACTCACTAACAAAGTTGTAGCTACTACTTCTTCTGTACCTTTATAATCTATTCTTAAAAATGTTCTATCTTCTGACATATGTACTCTAGGGTTGCTAGTCATGTTCCATTTCACTACCCTTTCTGCCTCTCTTATCATAGGCCCTAAATCTTTGGATTTACTACCTTGCCAGATCATCAGGGAGATGTGGGAGACTGTGTGATTCATCCTTGAATCTCTTCTGGGAGTATGGCATATGCAGCGACTCCTTGCTGGCCAATAATTATATTGTCCACCCTAATATCATATTGTTTCCCTTCTAGTTGTTCTTCCCATAGTGTTGCATATTCCTCATCTTTCTCCCCTTCATCATATCTCAGGGTACAGTGCAATGGTTTTCTGGCTTCACAGCAATCCGGACTTATGTAATTCAACCATGGTTTCGATTCAGAGTATTCTTGCCATATTTTTGATGTGTCTTTGTCTTTAATTTCCATCCAGTACACTTTGTCCAGATCCATTATTTCTTCTTCTTGGCTCACTTTCTTCTTCTTGGCTCACTAGTGTCTGGGGAATATAGTAAAGGTGCTAGCACTACTATTCCTTCCACAGTAATCCACTGAGGCTCGGTAAAGTGTAGAGTCTGAGTTTTTCCTGAGAAGCCCACCGTCTTAATTGCTCTACGTGTGAGGGGAAGCTTTGAGCCTTCTTTTCCAATACTAGTAAATGTTGCTCCTGTGTCAATCAGGAATGGGGCCTGTACTTCATTTCCAATTGGATCTTGTGCAGGATGCAATGAGGTGGTACACTGCACCAGCTCCCCCTCTGGCTTCTCTAGGCATCCTCACATCCCTCCTGGAGCTGGGCCCATTGGGCTCCCTCCAGGTGGAACTGGGGCTTGTCCCTGAGATCCTGGGCCCATCCATTGGCCTGCCTAGTTTTCTGGTGGTGCTGCTGCAGGCACTTGCTGCATTCCGGGCTGCTCTGTTCCTTGTTGAAGCATTGGTGCAGGCATTCTCTGTCTTCCTTGATTACTCTGGAAAAATCCTCCTCCTGGCGCCCCATATGGTAAGTAGGGCCACTCTCACTTCCAGTGACCTGGACTATTACAAATCCAGCAATTTCTTCCTTGTCCTCCCATTCCCCAGGCCAGTCTTGGTAGGGGAGGTTGTCTTCCTTGTCTTCCTCTTCCTCGACCTCTATTTGGTCCCCAGCCCTGCTGTTGAGGAGCATACTGAAGATTCATGGGATAATTCATTGGGTATCCCATTGGATATTGCATCATGGTTGGGGGCAGAGGCTGTGGTTGTGCCATCACCCCCTGTGGCATCCCACCACTACTCGAGGTTGGTGCTGTCTGTTCTGTTTTGTGGTGTACTCTTTGTCTTCTTTTTTCTTCTTCTCATGACTCTCTTGCTTATTTCTCACTAGCTCCCCCAACTGTGCTTTATGTAATTGCACTAGCAGATCTTCAGCAGCTTTCTTTGCTTCCTTTTTCTGTGTAGTTCTGCATAATGTATTACGTTAGCTTCAAACGTGGCCCAGGGCATAGTATTCAAACCCACTACTGTTTCCAGCTGATCCTGAACTTCCGTTGGGAGTGCTCATTTTAACATGAGTTTGAACAGGGTCATGCTTGCCGGTGTTTCATCCCAGGGTGCTCCCATCTCTTCTCTCCAGGAGTCTTGAAGCTTTAGTATGAATTGAGAATCCTTCTTCCTCGTCCAGTTTTATCTTTTCTACCTTTCCTGGGTCGGCTTTAGTTGGATACATATCCCTTAGCACATTCCATAGGGTATTCCTGTGTGGACCGAAGGCTATACCGTCTCCCCTTGGATCGTCTGCCATTCTCCTCAATTTAGCATTATCAAGTATTTCTATCATTTTAGCTTTTTCTACGGTCTGGCATAGGATTGCCTTCAGATCGCCTATGGCCAAGTGCTGTCCGGATGTTTGTTCTTCAAATCTGGTGATCCACCGTTGTGCTCCCTCACACACATTTGGCAACCTTTGTATTAATCCAGTCACATCCATGAAGGTCCAAGGCACATAGTGTGCCTGCCTCCCTTTGACTATTAGGAGACACTGTGCTATTGTCCCTTGTGTTGTCTCCTCTTCTTCTTCTTCCTCTTCACTAGTGTCTTCAATTTTCCTTTCCTCCATTTCTTCTTGTTGGCTCTGCGCTTGTGATCTCGTTGTTATGTGTCTTTTTTCTGTAATAAGTTCCATCTTGACTTGTCTCTCCTTCCCTTCACATAGGGCCTCATTTTCTCAGCTCGGTCTTCAGCGGTCTCGGCCATCCTTTCTTCCTGCATCCACAGCCGTTTGTCTATTTCTGCAGTTGTTTCTCCTTGTTCATGCTGTAAGTTTCTCAGCCTTTGGCTTGTATTCTCCTGTTCCACTTCTAATTCTTTTAACTTTAGCTCCAGCTGGGATGCCTGTTCATTCAGTTCCAGTGCTCCTTCTTCTGCTAGCTGGCTTTGTTCCAGAGCTTCTTTGGTTACCTCCTGTTTCCCTTCACAAATCCATTTGTCTCTGTTTTCCAGTGGAGTTATTTTCACCCTCCCAACTAGTCTTGCCCACATGCCTCTTTCTCTTTGCTGTGGTTCTCCTCCTTCCAGCCGTTCTTCCTGGCCTATCAGGTCATCACTTTTTTTGCTCAATGTCTGGTGTGTTTGACGGTCACCTGTATCGCTTGGTTCTTTTTCAGCTGTTAAACTTGCTCTCTCATCCTTATACTGCCATCCCTTTTCCTGGCCTTCCATGAGTGTCCGCTGAACCTGAGTACTCAACTCGTCTAATGTCTTGCAGAGATTGCTCATATCTTCACAGTACTTGTCCGGTTGGTACTCTGACCCTGTCCCGCTCCGGGTTAATCTATATAGGTCCCTAGGCTGTTGTTGCAGGTGTTCCCATATCCTAGGAGTGCTGTGGGCTGGTAGGGACTGCTGCCCCTGTTCACGATAGTTTTCTCGTAACCATCGTTCTGTGAGGTTTATTGGGTCCTCCCACCATGATTCCTTCCCAACACTTCCTTTTTTAGCCGTCATCTGCGGGCTCTTTGGCCTTCCCGCCGGTGTGTCTTTTCGTCTTACACTTTCTTCCTCTTTTCTTCTATCGTGGTCGACTGAGAGAGGGGAGCTGGGCTCCTCGGGTCTTTGCTTCATGTCTTTTTCTTTTTCTCCTGCTGATACTTGTCGTATGAACCCTTTGACCTGCCCGCTTGTAATTTCAAGTTCTACTTCTTGTACGTCGTATCCTTGTCCCAACTGTAGCGATGGGTATTCCCATAATACTCAGATCGGTAATGTTCATTATAAGCTGGGGGCCGGAGCTGCTCCTCACATTCACCTCATGGTGGGGTTATAACCTTCTCTTTCTCCTGTTCTTTACTCTGTTCTCCTTTTAATTTCTCTTCTCTTCTCCTGTTTCCTTTTGTTCAAACCAATCCACTATTTCCCATTTCTTCATTGTCCGTACTCTCTCTTTTTATTTCACCCCAACACTCTATTCTTTCTTTCATCTTCTTACATTTTTCTCATCAACTGTCTCACCCTCAGGCCACTGCAACTCTCCATGTGTTCGCTCGTGCCATTTTCTCATGTACTTTTTGATATCCTTTTCAGTGTCTTTGTGCATTATTATTATGATTGTAGCTGGTGTGATTTTCCCTTTCTCCATCATGCACCCTTGTCTAGCCCTTGTGGCACTGTCTATTCAATGAGTAATACTAGTAAGGTTATAGTGCCCTCTTGATTGAATGTTAATTGAATGAATTAAATGAGTTAATTGAATGTTATGTCAATAAAAAGGGTCTCACGAGGATTTAATCAGTTCACAATGTAGCAACTCAAATGTTATACGATATATCAAAATGTTAAATCAAAATTTAAACAAATGTTAATTAATATAAAATCAAGTTGTAATTATTAAAATTCAAAAATTAATTAATTAAAAAACTCAATTAAAATTAAAAATAACAAAATAAAAACTAATTACAATCAATTAACTACATAATTAACCAATTAACCAGTTAATAATAAATTATCCATCAATTAAACACTCAACCAATTACCCATCCAATCAAATAAATCAGTTACTCAGTTACTTAATCAATAATCAATCAATGAATCAATTAATCAGCCCGTCAACTAAATCAGTAACTCAGTTTATCAATCAATTCAATCAGAGTTCAAATTAATCAATTAAAATTAAAACTTAATTTAACTTAATACTTAAACTAAATTAGGAAGTTATTAATTTAGGAATATAAATTAGGAATTATTGCAGCTGCTCAGCATACAAGTCTACCAGCATTCATTCACTGGGTTTTTATTTACTTACACACTGGTCAATGGTATCTAAGCTGTTGTTCACCAGGGGTTTCCAACTAGGACTCTCAATACTGGGCTCAGCAGTCAAGGCCTCCAGATCGCTTATACTTTCTCATGCCAAATATCACATGGAAAAAATTAATTAATCAAAAAGTTGATCAAAAGGTCTGTCCTTCTAAACCCCTTCTCTCCTTATACACTCTTCACATCGTTCTTACTCCTCTTAATGTCAGTCTCTAAGTCTATCTATCTCTTCTTCAGTACCTGACTCAAGTCTATTCACTGTATTCACCAGTAGAGGTCAGTAGTGGTGTATATATGTATGTATTGTGATGCACTGTACTGACGAGGAAGTGGACGAGATGGAAGTTGACCAGTTGACCCGTAGAGGTCAGTAGTGGTGTATGTATGTCTGGATTGTGACGTACTGACGAGGAAGTGAATGGGATGGAAGTTGACCAGTTGACCAGTAGAGGTCAGTAGTGGTGTATGTACGTCTGGATTGTGACGTACTGACGAGGAAGTGGACGAGATGGAAGTTGTGTGTGTGTGTGTGGGTCTGTGGCGTTGATGTTAAATTATGATTGATGTTATGAGCGGAATGACGTTTCTGTTCCTGTATATACTGTAAGGTACGGCCCAAGTCTTCTCTTTTCTTATTCTCCTCGGGATTTTAACTATTTATAACGTGTTGAGGTACAATCTCTTCTGTAAATACTGTGTTTGAGTAGTAAATTCACCCATCTGTATTTTACTTTGATTTTTAAATTATTTAAATTGTCTTGATAAGATATCGTATATTTCTATATGATTAATATATGTATATATATATATATATATATATATATATATATATATATATATATATATATATATATATATCAAGCACCCCTAGCCGCAGCCTCTGTGAAGAGGAACCCAAATCTAGCTACGGATCAATTAAATGAACAATACCCCCAGGGGAGCCCGAGAGGGGGGGAGAAGGAGAATCCCATTCGGACGGATTTAAGGTTATCGACCATTAGCAATGGAAAAACGACTATGAGCGCGGTATGTCCTTGCGGAAAGATCTGCAAAAATGCAAGAGGACTGAAGATCCATCAGTCACGGATGAAATGTCTGGAGCAACGGCAAGCACCACAATGCACAGGCCTAGGGCCTAGTGAGTCAGAGGAGGAGCAGGGCCCGGAAGCACCCCATAGAGCCCAGAGCCTCCAAGTGGTGCAAACTGTCCCTCCAGTCATGCAGCCCGAGAATAGGAGGATCAGGTGGCCTCAAGCATGTAAAACAGCAGAGTGGCAGGCGTTTGATGACGATGTGGATAAGGTGTTGGAAGCAACGGCCAAGGGTGATGTGGAGAGGAGGCTGCAAACTATGACGACCATCATAGTGAGATTGGCGGTGGAGAGGTTTGGTGTGGAGGAGGGGAGAGGAGTAAAGAAACCATACACCAAAAACCAGAGGGCAGTCAAAATCCATAACATTCGAATAGAGCTGAAAACCCTAAAGAAGCAGTACAAGGCAGCCGGTAAAGAGGAGCGTGGGCCACTGGAAGAGCTGCGCTGCATCTTAAGGAAGAAGCTTCGTACCCTGCGCAGAGCCGAACAACATAGGAGGCGGCGAAGGGAGAGGGCTAGGAGGAGAGCAGCCTTTATTAGGAACCCATTCGAGTTCACCAAGCAGCTCCTTGGGCAGAAGAAAGGTGGACGCCTAGTTTCTTCGAAGGAGGAAATCAACCAACACCTTTCAAATACCTTTAGCGACCCCTCCAGAGAACAAGAGCTGGGGCAGTGTGACGCCTTGATAACACCATCAGAGCCTGTGGAGGCATTCGACCTGAGGGAGCCACTCCTGAAAGAGGTACAGGAAGTGGTTAGGAAGGCAAGGTCTGGGTCTGCACCAGGACCAAGCGGAACATCTTACAAGGTGTATAAATACTGTCCCAAGCTGCTACAGCAGCTGTGGAGGATCTTAAAGGTTAGCTGGAGGAAAGGAAAAACGAAAAAAAAAAAAAAAGAAAAAAAAAAGAAAAAAAAAAAAGGTTTGCAGAGGGAGTTTGGATCCCAAAAGAGGAAGACTCTAAGACCATCAGCCAGTTCAGAATCATCTAGCTTCTAAGTGTTGAAGGAAAGATCTTCTTCAGCATAGTTGCAAAGCGTTTGGCAGAGTTCTTCCTCAAAAATGGATACATTGACACCTCTGTGCAGAAAGGTGGCATACCAGGTGTCCCAGGCTGCCTAGAGCACACAGGCGTGGTTACACAGCTCCTCAGAGAAGCAAAGGAGAACAGGGGCGATCTGGTGCTGCTGTGGTTAGACCTGGCCAATGCCTATGGCTCTATGCCCCACAAACTGGTACAGGAGGCTCTGGAGAGGCACCATGTTCCTGTCATAGTGAGGAACCTTATCCAGGATTACTACAGTGATTTTATGCTGACAGTCTCATCTGGGTCAACAACATCAGAGTGGCATAGGCTAGAAGTAGGAATCATCACAGGTTGCACCATCTCAGTGATCCTGTTCGCCCTAGCAATGAATATGTTGGTGAAATCTGCTGAACCGGAGTGTAGAGGGCCCAAATCCAAAACTGGAACACGGCAACCACCAATCCGTGGCTTTATGGATGACCTCACAGTGACAGCGGAGTCAGTGCCTGGGGCCAGATGGATCCTTAAGGGGCTGGAGAGGCTGATTGAATGGGCCAGGATGTCATTCAAGCCTGCTAAATCCAGATCCTTAGTGCTGAAGAAGGGCAGGGTGGTGGAGAAGTTTCTTTTTACCATATCAGGAACTCAAATCCCAACCCTGTCTGAAAAACCAGTTAAAAGCCTGGGAAAGACTTTCGACAGAAGCCTCAGGGATACAACATCCATCAGAAACACCTGTGAGGAGTTGGAGAGGTGGCTGAATAATGTTGATAAAACTGGGCTCCCTGGAAAGTTTAAGGCATGGGTATACCAACATGGGATTACCAAGGATTGGTATCCCCTACCCCTGGGACTACCAAGGATACTGTGGCCTCTGCTCCTGTATGAGTTTCCGATTACCACCATCTCAGAACTGGAAAGGAGAGTCAGCTGCTTCCTAAGGAGATGGCTGGGACTCCCGAGGAGCTTAAGTAGCATCGCCCTTTACGGAAACACCTGCAAGCTGCAGCTTCCTCTAAAATCCATCGAAGAGGAGTTCAAGACTTTAGGGACCCTAAAGTCTCCGGGGCAGGGGTAGTGGTCAAGACTGGCAGGAAATGGAGGGCAGAGGCAGCAGTAGACCAGGCAGAGTCACGGCTGCACCATGGTGTTCTGGTGGGAGCAGTGGCCAGAGGAAGGGCTGGGCTAGGAACCTTTCAAGGGCCCCGGTTCGACAAGGCTCGGGGGAAGGAGCGGAGGCAGTTAGTTCAAGGTGATGTGAGGGCTGCGGTGGAGGAGGAAAGGTCCAGCAAAGCAGTGGGAATGGCACGTCAGGGTGCCTGGACTAGATGGGAACAAGCTATGGAGAGGAAGATCACCTGGGCTGACCTTTGGCGGGCAGAGCCACACCGCATCAAGTTCCTGGTGCAGGCAGTCTATGACATCCTCCCTAGCCAATCCAACCTGTACACCTGGGGTCTGGTCGATACACCAGGATGTTTCTTGTGCCAGAGAAAGGGAACTCTTGAGCATATCTTGTGCTGCTGCCCAAGAGCTTTGGGGGAAGGCCGGTATCGCTGGAGGCATGACCAGGTGCTTAAAACAATTGCAGAGAACATCCAGGCTACTATCAACAACTGCTGGAAGTCAAAGCACCCCAAGCAAACCATCAGCTTCATCAGGGCTGGAGAGAAACCAGAAAGATCTGCCAGGGTAACATCAGGGCTTCTGAACACCGCACAGGATTGGCAGCTGAAAGTGGACTTGTGTCGACAACTTAAGTTCCCCCAGCATGTCGTCAATACCACCTTGAGACCTGACATTGTCTTGGTATCTGAGGGAACAAAGAACCTGGTCATGTTGGAGCTCACTGTGCCATGGGAGGACCGAATGGAGGAAGCTTTTGAGCGGAAGAGGGCGAAATATGAAGGCCTCGTCAACGACTGCCATAACCAAGGCTGGAAGGCAAGGTGCTTACTGTGGAGGTGGGGTGCAGAGGCTTTGCAGGGCAGTCCCTCTACAGGGCCTACACTGCACTCGGGATCACGGGTGAGAGAAGAAGGAGGGCTATCTGTAATAGCACAGAGGCTGCAGAGAAGGCTTCGAGGTGGCTCTGGATCAAAAGAGCAGATCCGTGGACAAATGCTGCTAGGGCACAAGCTGAGGCATGATCAACCTCAGTTGGGTCACCTGAAGGAGGGTGTCTGATGTTTTGAAAGACCCAAAACACCCAATGAGATCAGGAACATCACTGATGATGTGCCCTAGCTTAGCATCAGTTGATGTATCATTACAAAAAAAAAAAAATATCCCTATATATCCCTAAGCATGAAACTACGAAATGAAATCAGCAAAAGTATGTGTGACTGACCGCACTGCTTCAAGCTCAAGCTACATTACACCACTGCGCTCCGCACGCTCTATGGAGAAGCACGGCACGTGCATGCGCTGCCCGAGCTGAAAAGAGCGCAAGACAACCAAAAGCTGTGACAGGTCAGGTGATAGTGCAGACAATATTAACAACCCAAACAATATTAATGCAAACAACACATGCAATGCTAACATAAACATAATATACATGCATATACAACATTAATATTGTATCTATTTATTTTTTTTCTTTTATGAACGACTAATCATTGGACACACTGTTTACGGAGATTACACACACATGTACTATTCAACTATCTTTTGTAACCTTTTAGATAATTACTTACTACGTAAGTTCACGTCTCTAAGTTCACACTGAGGGCTAAAGATAAAATCCTAGAACCTAATCTTATGCGTATTGAAGATCACTAACATTTTACTTCCCACTTTTACTTCCTTAAGTACATTAACTATCAGCAATTCACTTTTGATGCTCAAGTATAATCTATAGATATATATATCAGTTACTTCAAGACTTTTACCTGAGTAATATTCTAAAAGTATAGTATTAATATATTATTAATATTCTGCAATATTCTAAAAGTATAATATTCTAGTCCCTTCTCCTGACTTTTTCTGTTTTCTACTATTTTACACAACACTGGTGTCGTGCTTACTTACCCCTTATCCTCTTCTGGGACTTTCTATTTTCATAAGTCCCATATAACTTTTAATTGTCCAATTCCTAACTATCTGTCAATCTGTTTAATCAATGCAACTACGGCCGTAATCACTCCTATTACACACCACACCGCACTTCCTCCTCCACTACATCAACCATCAAACTGAATCGTCATTCAGTTCAACAATACACATATGCACATAAAAAATTACACATATACCGTTGTCATGATTCAGCCCGGACTTTTGGCCATGTGCTGTTGTTGTTGTCACGTGTCTGCCCCGCCTTCGTCTGCTCCTCCCTGTTTCTTCACCTGTTCCTAATGTTGTCATTGTCTTAATTGTATTTAAGTTAGCCGCGTTGCTGAATGCAGCGCGGATCATTAGTTGCGTGTACCCCTCGTCATGTCTAGTCCCTGTTAAATGTCGTCAGTTGCATTGTTTCATTTATCGTCATTTTTGTCTATGTCTTCTTTATTTATTAAACCCCCTTCATTTGAAGCTATCCTGCGTACGGGTCTGTCTCCTTCCATCCAGGTTGTGACACTGGGTAAGATTTAACGCAACAACCAATTTAAAAAAAAAAAAAACACACATACTCATTAGAGAGGGTATTTTTGATAGTCGGTTTGAACAAAACCTCAACACGAAACAGCTTGTCTCTGGACGGGACATTGTCCTCAATCATGACCCTAAAAATGTCTGGTCTTGTGCTGAACTGTTTTATATGGGAGCAACATTACAAATGATAAAGGAGTCCAAAAAGGCAACAAACACTTACAGTAAACACCACCAGTCATAATCTCTCTCTCTCTCTCTCTCTCTCTCTCTCTCTCTCAATCTTGCACACACACACACACACACACACACACACACAAACACACAAATTAATAAATGGAAATTGAACAAATACTTGGTATGTGGTTAAATTGTGGTCAGTGATCCTTACCAAACACCAGGTGCAGTTCTAGGATTTTATCTTTAGGGGGTTTTAGCCCTCAGTGAGAATTTAAAACAGGAAGAGTTTTATATTATATATTATATGACTACACAGTAAGACAAAAGTTATGGTATTATTTAAAAAGGCAAAAGTGGACACCAAAATTTTATGCATGATGTAATGATGCCAGTCTTGAATCAAATTAGTTCATGTATAGCACTATTTGGACGGGACTACTGTAGTTTTCCAAACGACGTTTGAGTTAGAATTTTTTTCAGCCGACATCTGTCATTTCATGTATTGATTCGGACGGGACTAACATCTCTGTGTTTATTACGGAGGTAGGAGTGTCTGTGTTTTACATGTGGGCGTTGCACAAGACCACATGTCCAGGATGCGTGGATTGCGTATGGTCATATGACCGATCATAGTAAAATGGTAGCAAACACATTTACATCCATTATTGGTGTGCAGAAAGCAGAAACCTGAATACCGGTGCGCTAGGGTTAATACGGTAGTTCACGTTGACCAAAACAGACAAGAATACGCGTTTTGGAAAAAACATTTTCGGCAATCACAGACACTCGCATTCAGACGGGGTTAGATTTCTCAGAGGAGCGCCGATTTTGCTGAAAAACAGTAGGCAATTTGCTCTGGAATTTTTACACAGGTCGTGTGAGAAAAAGACAGACATGGCAGATTCGGACAGGACTAAAATCACAAAGTACGTCTGTGAAACTGAAATTTCTCTAACGACCCTCTGTAAAACTAGTCCCGTCCGAACAGGACTTAATTGAGTCCTCTTCGTATTCATGCCAAGTTTTGAAGACAGGCAAGCGTGACATCTCCAACCCCCCGCCAACCGCAATTGTTTTTATTGGTTGTTGCGTTAAATCTTACCCAGATCGTGCTATTTTCTGATTGGCTATTGTGTAGCCTCTTTTTTGATTGGCTGATAAGTGTCAGGCTCGACTAAGAATGGAGACGCGCTTGGTTCCTGCCCGGTTCCATAGAGACAGTGGTGCGGACTGATACATTTTGGGCACAGCTATCTGATAACAGATCACTAAACTGTAATGTTGACATACATTCTCTGTAAAGCTGCTGTGAAACAATATGTATTGTGAAAAGCTCTATACAAATAAATGTGAGTTGAACAGAATTAATCTATTTACTCCTATTAATTCCTTTTAGTATGAGCTAATTAAACAATAATTGCTAACTCACTAGTAATAATAACTAATAATTGCTCATGCAGTGACCGTGAACTCACTATTTATATATTAATATATGTATATTAATATTTTAACTATAAACTAATAGTTTGGTAATGATTTGAAGTACTTTATTCCTGTATACTTTATTATAAAGTGTTACCCTAATTCCTCAGTGCATATCGATATAGATATCCTCTCTTGTGTTTTTTATTTTTATTTATTTTTATTTTTGTAGTTGAACATGCCATCGCTGTGTTTACCGCCCTGCCACTGCTCTTCCCATCTGGCTCTGCAGTGCCCAACAAATTTTTCCATGTTCTTACGGTGAGTTTAACTTCATGATAACTTAGCAGGTGCCTAAGATGCCTACACTCTCACTAGAATACTTGGTTAAAAAACATGCTAATTGTGCTACTCAAAAATTGGCCATGCAAAATAATAAAAATTAAAATAAAATAACCTCAACCCAGTCTTTGGGTAGAAAAAAATACCCATAATAACCAGTCTTTTAGAAGGGTGTAAATGCTGTTTATTTATGTTTTATACTGGATGCATATTTACCCATGAAGAGCCTCAAACTTGACACAGATGTTTCCTTTTCCCTCATTAACCCTTTCCATCCCACAACAAATGAAACACAAACATTACTTATTTTGCTTTGTGGCTGTGTTTGTAGTCTAAATTCTGTATTTATGTATTTCGTTTTCTAGCCCTCTGAGGATCCTGACACCTACATCCACCGGTGTGTGCTTTCTAGTCCTGTCTTGCTGGTTGGAGAGGAAAAACTGTAATCACTTTGTTCTGCTGAAACATTAGTGTAACCCAGCTAGGGTTATATTAAGTACTGTATCATTTCTTTTATTTTCATGTAATGGGGCATTTATGAGTGTGTGTGTGTGTGTGTGTGTGGAGGCTGTGTTGTGAGGCTTCTTTTTTCCTCAACCCTAAAAGCATTGATTTATTTTGTTCTAAGTTAACTGTTTTGCACATACTTTCGTTACTTCTTGGCCTATTAAGTTGTTGTTAATTCTTTGGGAAGGGATTTGTAGAGAGGTGGGTGCCATTTTCTTTCACATGTTGTTTTCTCTTGTTTGAGCTAGTTAGGAAGTTAGTTTAGTATTGTAAATTTTGTTTTGTTTTCTTAGGTAGTTTAGTTAGTTTCTTTCTAACAGTTAGAGGGTTTATGTTTCTTATTTTGGCCTTGCCCCCTCTTGAAGCCTTGAAATCCTCCCATATTTGGAAAATAAAAGAACGAATATGTTTTCGATATTGAAAAGAATATGTTTTCGATATTGAGTTTTGGTCTTACTCGTTCCCCCAACCCTAGACTTGCTGGGGACGTAACACCGTCTTTGACAGCGTTTAGTGTCATGAGAACCAGACGGTGACATTTCATTCTGTAGTGAAACATTATACAAAAGCAATAATGGATTTGACACTTTATTTTAGATAGAATTTTAGGTAGCAACTAAAATACAAAAAAAAAAAGAGAAAAAAATAAAAATGAATAAATAACCATATATAAATAGATAATCATATATAAATAACCATATATAAATATGAACAGCCATCAAAGAGGCTTCAAACATTAAAGATTCAGATTAGTCGATGGTTGGTATTTTGTGAAGCTTTTCCTCAATTGAACACATTTAAAGTGTGTCGTTCCTCAGTCATAAAAAACCCTTAAAGCTGGTCCAAATAAAACAGTTTCTGATTATTTTGTGTCTCGATAACTAATATAGCTTAATTTCCTTTAGTAACAATAGCCAATAGAACATTGAGTAATTCCCCAAACCTATTAACTATTTTAAAAAGATGCTCAAATTTTATACATTTTTGCATCATTTAAAAGATTTCACTTTTAAAAAATTGGAACCTGGTAAAGAACAGTCATGAATTATTCATTTAGAATATACACTCCTTAGATAATATATAAAATAAGCAAATGTAATTAGAATAGTTATTGAAAATATGTTTTAGTTTATTAAAAGAAAGATCAAGTGGAAATGAGCTGAAATGAGCTGAGACTCAGCTTTCTTTCATTCTAATCTCACATCAGTCTTCCTTCCTAAGAAGAGGCTAAAATATGAATACAGGGTACAATGTGAAACTGTCTTGTTAGATGGTAGAATGTTGGGGATTTAAACAGTTTCACTAGGCATGTCTGCAATACGCTTTGATATATATTAATGTTTGCTTTATTGTATTCTATGTTTTATATGTATTTGTTATTTTTGACATTTTTTTCTTCACATTATTCCTAAATTACATTGAGCAAACTTTGAGTCTGGTAAAGTACTATACAGAATGTACACTTTTTTCAGTATATACACACTTTTATACAAAATTTATGAAATTATTCATTTTTTTAAAGAAAGCCTTACAGAGTGTAAATGAACTGAGATGAAAGCTCTTCCCAGAAATCCCAGTAGCTTCCCAGCAGTCTTCTTTCCAGCAGACTACAATCAGAGTACAGGGTGTCTTCTTAAAATATTTCTGGGGAGAAAAGTCACAGGGCAATCCATCACCAATCGTTAAACACCCATTAGCCTCGTATCCTCCGAGTCTGACATCACATGAACCAAATTATACTAAACCACTAATCCAAAACTAACAGTATAAACATTGGTGGATGTGTCTGTGTGTGTGCAGGCAGAACAAAGTCTGATAGTCTAGATGTAGATGCAGACTGGCAGTCCTTAACTTTAGAGAATGCCTCAAAACCTTCTGCTGGGTGGCAGATGGACAAAAATACAGTGGATAGATGAAGTGAGTGTGAAAAATGTCTTGAATAAATTTCAGTGTTCTCTATTAATGTTTAATTAAAATTAATATTCTTGAACATTAAGTATAACAAAATGTTATCATTTAAATTATTTTACCCAGCCGAATCATTCATTCATTCATTAATACATTCATTCATTCTCTACCGCTTATCCAAACTTCTCGGGTCATGGGAAGCCTGTGCCATCTCAGGTGTCTGTTGTGAAAAATCCTGGAGCCTTAAGAGAATATATTTATATTATTATATTATATTATTATTATATTATATTATATTAACCACAAGTCAGAGGGTGAATAAAAGAGGGACTCTTTATTATAGTAACTCAGCAGACAGGAGAAGAAAAGAGTGTAAACAGGGGACTCAGGGCCAGAACAGAGCTGCTCCAGACACGTAATGAGCTCAGGGGTGATATGAAGCAGCGATAGCTCGCCATGACATCAGCAGGCACTGGCCTTGGTTAGGGAGAAGGACGAGGATGGTGAGGTGAGGACCTGATGGTGCGACCAGGATGAATTGGCTGACCTCGAGGCGAAGGATCTGAGGGGAGATAAGGGGAGTTAGAGGAAATAGAGGAACGGAAGATTGAGATATGTGTAAACAAGCCCAGCCTGGGCAAAGACAGGCTGAGATCATAACAAATTCTAATTCAAGCATTTAGCAGGCTTGAAGAGTCATCAAAGAACTCCATTTTTGTACACAAGCAACATTATAGCAGCAATAGCTTAGCAATAGTGACAATATAAAATGACGAATAAATGAGAGCTTTTAACATAATAACTTTTGATATAAACCAGACTCATAGAGTGACTTATATATAGAAGAAGATTTTTTTTTAATTTTTTTTTTTATTATGCAAACAGACAATTACAATATTTACAGAAGAGAAATTAGATGCAAAATACGAATACAAAATACAATATACAAAATGTGTGTGTGTGTGTGTGTGACTGTAAGTGTAACTGGGTGTGGGAGTGGAGATATATGAATGAAGGAGCATGTAGGGAAGTACAACAGATATAAAATGTGACAGTATCAACAGTAATAGCAATAATAATAATAATAATAATAATAATAATAATAATAATAATAATAATAATGAAAAAACCCAATTAATAAGAAATAATAATATAGTATTAGCAGTAGTAGTAATGATAAACATATTTACAAATATACTCATGAAGGGGAGGTTAAAGGATCAGGAAGAGGACAAATAGAAATAGTAGTAGTAATAGCAATAATAATGCTGATACAGCCATTAATAGTAATGATAATAGTAGTACTTATAATAGCAACGATAATAATAATAATAATAATAATAATAATAATAATAATAATAATAATGGTAATATTGATACAGCTATTAATAATAAGGTATTATAAAGCTGCTTCTGATACCCCTCATGGCCCTGGCATAGTATAGACCCCCGCCAGCATCATATTACAATGGGCTATCAAGGTGAGGTGCTGCCGGGTCCAGGGTCCCAAAATCCATCCCCATCCCCAGCCGTCCCACACATGCCACGCTTACCCTGTTTGTGTGTTTTTTTTTTTTTTGTTGTTGTTGTTTTTTTTTTTGTTTTTTTTTTTGTTTTTTTTTTTGTTTTTGGCTTTCATTGTTATAATCATGATATGTTTATGTCAACTAGTGTATAATGCATTAAAAAAGCATGGCGTGTAGCATGGAACCAGCCCAGTGCAAAGCCCAGGCCGCCATGCCCGCGCCACACTTACCCTATGTGTGTGCTTTTATATATAGATATTAGCTATTTATAAATATATAAAATACACACACATATATATATATATATATATATATATATATTGTGACGGCGGCACGTGCACCACCGCACACACACGGAGGAAAAACCGCTCTTCGCCCACGGCATCGGCAACCCGGAAGCGGAAGAGTGGAACAGGCGGTGGTTCAGCACCCTGGCCAGCGGCACTAACCGCGAGCCCCCGATCTCCAGCACCTTGGTCAGCACCGCGGCAAGTGAGAGAGGGGCGGAGCGGCCGAAACTCCCGCCGAAAATCCCGGACCAATCAGGAGCGCCGCTGGAGCATTCACCCTCCAGGAGGAAAGCACAGCAGGAAGCAAGGCTCAGCGACTGAAGAAAGGAAAGGGGGGCGTGCTAAATGGAACTAATGTTGGTTATCTTTTCTTCCCTTTTTTCCAGAGACATCCAACTGACCTGGGACTCCACGTTGCTGGCTGAGCCTTGCTAATATCCTGGGAGGGCCGCTGTATTATTCTCCTGCCGTCCTCCTCTTGCTACCGGGTTGTGGAGCCTGGTTCTCTGCCCAACCGCCCCTACAGGAAGGACTCAGTTTTCTGCCTTCCAAAGTTCTGGTTTTTTGCTTTAAGTGAGTGAGGAAATAAATACCTCATTTCTTGTTATCTCTCACACCGCCTCTGTGCCCTTTTTTTTTTTTCCCGTGTCCCATCTCTCGAAGAGCCCTACACTGGTGGAGAATGCGGGCAGCGGACACGGAAGCAGCACCGGAGCCCTCTGTGGGGCAGGTGCTGCAACATCTCATGCAGGCCAGTCTCCATCAGCACGAAGTCACCCAGGAGCTGGCCAAGAGTGTCAAGAAGGCCACAGAGGAGCTATTGGAACTTCGGCGGGGGCCCCCCGCCGCATCAATTCCCCTCCCTGATCCCGGCCATGACGCTCTGCGCAGGCTCACAAAACTCGGCGCCGGAGACGATGTGGAGGCATTCCTGGATACCTTCGAGCGCACCGCAGACCGGGAGGGTTGGCCCAAGCGAGACTGGGCCGATGCCCTAGCCCCATTGCTCAGTGGAGATGCCCAATTGGCGTATTACGCGTTGGATCCAGGAAACGCTCGAGACTATGAAACGGTGAAAGAGGAAATTCTTGTCCGCTGTGGTCGATCCCATGTCACGGCAGCCGGAGATTTCCATAGGTGGCGGTATGATCCAACTAGCAATCCTCGCCCCCAGATGGATGAACTGCTGCGTATCACCCGGCGCTGGTTGCAGAGTGATCGACTAACGGCCAAAGAGGTCACGGAAAGAGTGGCCATGGACCGGTTCCTACGAGCGCTGCCGGCCGAAGAGCGGAAGGCTGTTGGGCTGAAGGGCCCAGAGGACACCAAGGACCTTCTGAACACCCTGGAACATGCCAAGGCCACCCTAGAAATGGGTCGGGGTGCTCGAAGAGACTTCCAGGCCAGCGCCCGCCACCCCCAGCCCCGACAACAGCCAGTGTCCGAACGGATCTGGGAGAGGAGACCTCTGGATAGCCGCCCCACCCTGGGACCGGTTGATGAGCCTATGCCCACCGACCCGGACCTCAGAGCCCCAACTCAGGCCCCCAAACAATGGCTCGCGAGTTGTGGCCTACACACCCCCACCATTCCAAAGGGGGCCCGCCTTACCGTGGAGGTAAATGGCCGCCCGGTGTCGGCGCTCCTGGATTCGGGGAGTACAGTCACGCTGGCCCGGCCCACTGTACTCCCTGCCCCCATAAAGTCGGTGGGGACTCTCGCGGTCTCGTGTGTCCATGGCGATGCCCGTTCTGTCCCTACCGCACAGGTCAAGATCCGTAGCAAAGCAGGAGAGTGGCCACTCCTCATCGGACTTATCCCAGATCTCCCGGTCCCTCTCCTACTGGGACACGACTGGCCGGGGTTTGCTGCCGCCCTGAAGGCCACTGCCAAGGGTGGGCTGGAACAGAAGCAGAAGGGCCGGGACCGCCGGGCGTGCATGGCTCGGGGTGACAGAGACGCCAGCGACTCCTCTCCAGGTGAGCCCCAGCCGCAGGTTAACCCTATTTCTTCACTGTTTCAACAGGCCACCCAGGAGAGAGGTTTTGGAAAAGAGCAGAAGGAGGATGACCGGCTGAAGCACTGCTGGGGTCAGGTCCTGCAGGTGGAGGGAGTCAACACCAACCCTGCCCGGCCACTTCCCCCCTCGTACTTCCTGGTGAGGAATGGGCTACTTTATTTTCACACCGATAGGAGAGGAGAACCTTGCGACCTACTGGTGGTGCCACGCCAACGTACCCCGCCTCTGCTCCACCTAGCCCACACTCACCCCTTGGGGGGCCATCTGGGACCCAAGAACACACTAGAGAAACTGCGGGACCGATTCACCTGGCCGGGCATGAACGCCGAGGTCCTGGGCTTTTGCAGGGCCTGCGCCACGTGCCAGCGGACCTCTCCCCTGAAACCAGCTCCGGCCCCCCTTATTCCCCTTCCTATCATTGGCGTCCCCTTTGAGAGGCTTGGCATGGACCTCATCGGGCCGCTACCAAAGTCTGCCCGGGGCCATGAATACATTCTGGTGATGGTGGACTACGCCACCCGCTACCCCGAGGCGGTCCCGCTTCGGAAGGCCACCTCACAGAGCGTGGCCAGAGAACTGCTCCTGCTCTTCAGCCGAGTCGGGATCCCTAAAGACATCCTCAGCGACCAAGGTACGCCCTTTATGTCTAAACTAATGATGGATCTGTGTCGGCTCTTGCAGCTCAAACACCTGAGGACGTCTGTCTACCACCCCCAGACAGATGGCTTGGTGGAACGTTTTAACCAGACCCTGAAACGTATGCTACGGAAGGTGGTAGACCAGGAAGGACGGAATTGGGACCTCCTCCTTCCATACGTCCTCTTTGCAATCCGGGAAACACCCCAGGCGTCCACAGGCTTCACCCCTTTCGAGCTCCTGTTTGGGCGGCGGCCGCGGGGCATGCTGGATGTTGCCCGGGAGGCCTGGGAGGAGCAACCCTCCCCCTTCCGCTCCGTCATCGAATTCGTCCAGGACATGCAGACCCGTATCGAGCGTGTGGGGCCCATCGTGAAGGAGCACCTTGAGGAGGCCCAACGAGCACAACAGAGGACGTACAATCGGCCCGCCCAGGCGAGGGAACTTCGCCCTGGGGACCAAGTAATGCTCCTCATTCCCAGTGCCGCCTGTAAGTTCCTGGCAAAGTGGCAGGGCCCGTACACTGTCCTCGAAAAGGTGGGACCGGTGAACTATCGGCTGCAACAGCCAGGTAAGCGTGCAGACACCAAACTATATCACATCAACCTTTTAAAAAAATGGATTCCCCCGCCGGCTGTGGTGTCTGCGTTTGCCTCCCTTCACACAGCTCCCCAAGAACGGGCCCTAGTGCGGAGGGGAGAGGATCTCACACCAGCCCAGCAGCACGACCTCACAGAGCTCCTGGACCAGTTTGCGGATGTCTTCTCATCCCAGCCAGGACGCACGGCACTGGTACATCACGAGATCAGGACCCCTCCTGGGATGGTGGTTCGACTGCGACCATATAGGGTCCCAGAAGCTCGACGCCAGGCTATTGAAGAGGAAGTAGAACGCATGCTGAAAGAGGGGATTATCGAGGAATCTGCCAGCCCCTGGTCCAGCCCCATCGTGCTGGTGCCTAAACCAGATGGGTCCATCCGCCTCTGCAACGACTTCCGGAGGCTCAACCAGATTTCAGACTTCGACAGCTATCCCCTCCCTCGAGTTGATGATCTGGTGGAGCGGCTGGGGAAGGCCCGGTTTATTTCCACCCTTGACCTGACAAAGGGCTATTGGCAAGTCACCCTGGCGCCAGAGGCGAAGCCAAAGACCGCCTTCAGCACCGCCCATGGCCACTGGCAGTACCGGGTCCTTCCGTTCGGCCTACATGGGGCCCCGGCCACTTTCCAGCGCCTCATGGACATCGTCCTCCGACCCCTCCGCGCCTTCGCTGCTGCCTACCTGGACGATGTAGTAATCCATTCCTCCACCTGGTCCGATCACCTATTCCACCTGGGGGAGGTTCTGGGGGCCCTCCGAACAGCTGGTCTTACGGCAAACCCCCACAAGTGCCACCTGGGCCTGTCCGAGGCCCAGTACCTGGGATACTGCATCGGCCGGGGACTCCTAAAGCCCCAGGAGAAGAAGGTCCAGGCCGTGAGAGAGTACCCTCGACCCACGTCAAAGAAACAGGTACGGGCCTTTTTAGGATTAGCGGGCTATTATAGACGCTTTGTGCCTAACTTCTCCTCTCTAGCTGCCCCTCTTTCAGACCTCACCAAGAAAGGCCAGCCGGACCGGGTGCACTGGACGGACGGCACAGAACAGGCGTTCCGCCAGCTCAAGGAGGCCCTCACCACCCAGCCAGTACTACGGAACCCCGATTTTGGTCGCCCCTTTTCGCTGCAGACGGATGCGTCTGAAACAGGGCTGGGAGCCGTCCTGTCACAGGAGTTCGAGGGAGAAGAACACCCGGTCCTCTTTATCTCCCGGAAGTTGACCCCCGCTGAGAGAAACTACGCTGCAGTGGAACGAGAAGCCCTGGCCATCAAGTGGGCTGTGGAGGATCTCCGGTACTACCTGGCAGGGCGACACTTCACCCTGGTGACAGACCATGCCCCTCTACTCTGGATGGCCAAGGCGAAGGACACCAATGCCAGGGTAACGAGATGGTTCTTATCTTTACAAGATTTCTCGTTCCAGGTCATACACCGAGCCGGGAGCCGGCACGGGAACGCCGATGGCCTCTCGCGGCGCTATGCTCTCTGGGGATGGTTACTACCAGGTGGGGGCTCAGAGCAAAGGGGGGGGACCTGTGACGGCGGCACGTGCACCACCGCACACACACGGAGGAAAAACCGCTCTTCGCCCACGGCATCGGCAACCCGGAAGCGGAAGAGTGGAACAGGCGGTGGTTCAGCACCCTGGCCAGCGGCACTAACCGCGAGCCCCCGATCTCCAGCACCTTGGTCAGCACCGCGGCAAGTGAGAGAGGGGCGGAGCGGCCGAAACTCCCGCCGAAAATCCCGGACCAATCAGGAGCGCCGCTGGAGCATTCACCCTCCAGGAGGAAAGCACAGCAGGAAGCAAGGCTCAGCGACTGAAGAAAGGAAAGGGGGGCGTGCTAAATGGAACTAATGTTGGTTATCTTTTCTTCCCTTTTTTCCAGAGACATCCAACTGACCTGGGACTCCACGTTGCTGGCTGAGCCTTGCTAATATCCTGGGAGGGCCGCTGTATTATTCTCCTGCCGTCCTCCTCTTGCTACCGGGTTGTGGAGCCTGGTTCTCTGCCCAACCGCCCCTACAGGAAGGACTCAGTTTTCTGCCTTCCAAAGTTCTGGTTTTTTGCTTTAAGTGAGTGAGGAAATAAATACCTCATTTCTTGTTATCTCTCACACCGCCTCTGTGCCCTTTTTTTTTTTTCCCGTGTCCCATCTCTCGAAGAGCCCTACAATATATATATATATATATATATATATATATATATACACATATATATATATATATGTGTATATATATATATATATATATATATATATATATATATATATATATATTTTTTTTTTTTTATGCTCCAAATGAATGTGTGCACACCTCATCTAATATGTGATGCATTAAAACAGCGAGACAAGTGATGGGCCAACCGGAGATAAGAAATCTCAGGCATAAGTACAAGCTGGAGGGCGAAAGCCCAATGCCCCCGGCCCCACATCACACCCACCCACAACTAATCAGAACTGCACATGGCATGGTATGCCACATAGTATGCCACATCCAACCAGGGTCCAGAAGCAGCGAAAAAGAGAGAGAGAGAGAGAGAGAGAGAGAGAGAGAGAGAGAGAGATTTAAATATAATCTTATAAGTATTTTATTTATATTTGATATTAGTCTGTGTAGCTGCCTCTTCCTGACCCCCCTCCTCCCAATCATGTGTGATTATTGATGGGATTATTGATGGTGTTTCATTGAGGATGGCTTCAGACAAAGAAGGTCACTGGATTCATGACTGTTTGAAGTTAAAGAGAGATGACCAAGAAGGGTGTAATTCTGATGTACTATTTTGAATGGAGGTGGACAAGTTTTCCATGGAGATGTACTCTATTAATAAATTTTTCCAAGTTATAATGTGTATGGTGTTCCTTGATTTCCAGTTCATGAGTATAGTTTTCTTGGCGATAGTTAGAGCCACTAGGAGTAATTGTAATGTTAGGAGTAATGTTCATCTCTTTGCAAATTGACTGTTCAACATCTATCCATGTGCTTTCTGATGGGTTAGGATGAATCCATTTGTATATGTTTTGGAGCTGATTGGCCAAAAAGTAGTGGTAGAAATGTGGTGCTTCCAGTCCTCCTTGTGTTTTTGGTTTCTGTAGTGTAGTCAGTTTAATTCTTGGAGTCTTATTTTTCCAATAGAATTTAGTGACGATTGAATCTAGTGATTTAAACCAGGTGAGGGTGGGTAGTGCTGGAGTCATTGTAAATAAATAGTTTAATTTAGGAAGTATAGTCATTTTAATTACTGATATTCTGCCCATAATGGATAGTGGTAAATTCATCCAGCGATGAAGGTCATCATTTATTGTTTTAAGTAATGAAGTAAAGTTGAGTCCAAACAGCTCTGACAGCCTGGGGGAAACATTAATGCCCAAGTATGTGATATAGTTGGTGCACAAAGGAATAGGTGATGTCTGGGATGTCACATCCAAGCTGTTGGAATGTAATGAAAGTATGGCTGATTTACTCCAGTTGATCGAGTATTCAGAGATATTTGAGAATGAATCAATGAGTTTAATCGTTTCTTGTAATGAAGATGAGGGGTCTTGTAAATATAGTAATATATCATCAGCGTAAAGACTAATTTTGTGGTGCATGTTTAGTGTTTGAATTCCTTTAATGTAGCTATTTTGACGGATAGCTGCTGCTAGTGGCTCAATGAAAATGGTAAATAATGAAGGAGAGAGTGGGCATCCTTGTCTAGTCCCCCGTTGCAGTGTGAAGATATGTGATGTTAGTCCATTGGTGATGACAGTGGCTAAAGGTGATGTATACAGAATTTTGATCCAATTAATGAATGACTCCCCAAAACGAAACCTCTCTAATGTGGAAAACAGGAATTTCCAATTGACCCTATCAAAAGCTTTTTCTGCGTCAAGAGTAACTATGATGGTTTTGTTTTTTTGAGTTGATGAATAATGCATCAAGTTAAAAAGTCTGCGTGTGTTGTTGGATGAAAGTCTACCTTTGATGAAACCGGTTTGATCTGGATGGATTATAGATGGTGTGACTTTTTCTATTCTATGAGCTAGTGCTTTGGCGATGATTTTAACGTCTACATTGATTAGGGAAATCGGGCGATAACTTGATGGTAATGTTGGGTCTTTATTTGGTTTAAGAAGGAGTGAAATTGTGGCTGTGTTCATAGTATCTGGAAATTTTGATTTTTGTTTTGATTCAGTAATCATACGGACAAAAAGTGGTGATAAAATGGACCAAAAGTGTTTGTAGAACTCAGCAGGGAATCCATCGGGGCCTGGTGCTTTGTTGTTTGGCATGAGTTTGAGGGCATTAAAAAGTTCATATTCTGATAAGGGAGATTCAAGAGTATGTATTTCATGTTTACT
Organism: Tachysurus vachellii; assembly: GCF_030014155.1. Classification (NCBI taxonomy): domain Eukaryota; kingdom Metazoa; phylum Chordata; class Actinopteri; order Siluriformes; family Bagridae; genus Tachysurus; species Tachysurus vachellii. Next base: position 4,809,206 of record NC_083475.1, read on the forward strand.
GAGTTGAGGCAGGTTGATATTGTTGAGGAATGAGTCAATGTCTTTCTGATCTGGGTCTTTATTGGAGGAATATAATTTACTATAAAAATTTTGAAAGATTTGATTTATTTCTTCTGGTGAGTTGGTGGATTTCCCTGATGTGTCTACAATCACTGGTATTGTAGCTTTTTCCTTATTTTGTTTGATTTGATTTGCCAAATATTTACCAGATTTGTTATTATGATGGAAGTTTTCTTGTCGTAGTCTATGAATTAGGAATTGTGTATGTTTATTGATTAATTCGTTCAATTTGAGTTTATATTTTCTTAATGAATCCTGTGTTTCTTCTGTTGGGTTATTTATGTTAATGTCTTCTAGTTGTTTAATTTTTTGTTCCAATTCTACTTGTTCATCCCTTTCTTTCCTTTTTTTGTAAACTGAGAATGAAATTATTTTTCCTCTTAGTACTGCTTTTCCTGTTTCCCACAGAAGAGATGGAGATGTTTCCGGGGAGTCATTCATCTCTAGAAAGCATGCCCACTCTCTTTTGAAATAGCTGTCAAAATCATGATCTTTCAGAAGGGATATGTTAAATCGCCATCTGGTGCTGGGTTTATGTTGACTGGTTGTGTTCCATTTTAATGTTACCGGGGCATGATCACTGATGGCTATTGGATGAATCTTTGATTCAGAAATATTTGATATGATAGAATTACTGGTAAGAAAGAAGTCAATGCGGGAATATGAGTGGTGTACTGGTGAGAAAAATGAGTATTCTTTACTGTTAGGATGCTGTAGACGCCAACTATCGCCAAGACCAAAATCACTCATGAACTGTTTTATGGTTTCTGCAGATTTCCAAATGCGTTTATTGCCTAAACTATTACATCTATCTATTGTTGGATCTAGAACTGTATTGAAATCACCTGCAATTATAACTGGACAATTAGAAAAATTTGAAATTGAAGAGAAAAAGGTCTGGAAAAAGGATGGGTCATCTGTGTTTGGGCCATACAAGTTGCCAATTGTGACCGGGCTATTATTAATGGAGATGTTTATAATAATGAATCGTCCTTCAGGGTCTGTAATAGTGGTGTTATGAATAAAAGAGATTTTTTTATTTATTAGAATGCATACTCCTCTTTGTTTTGTGTTGTAGTGAGCCGAAAATAAATGACTGTAATTTGATGATTTAATTTTGTTATAATCTGATTCTGATAGATGTGTTTCTTGCAGGAGACATATGTCGGCTTGTAATTTATTTAAATGATTAAAAACTTTGACCTTCTTTGTCTGAGAACCAAATCCACGAACGTTCCAGGTTACAAAAGTGATAGATGACATGTTTTAGTGATTATGGCAGTTATTGACTCAGGAATGAAAGTGACGTGTTCAGAAAAGCCAGGGAGTAATGTCCTTATCACGATATAGTTGTCCATCTATGTATAATTTGTCCACTGTAATGACTGCCTTTTTTCCTTCATTTATTTTTTGTTTTCGGATTGGGAAGAGTTGTTTCCGGCGTTCGAGAATGACCTTTGGATATTGATCATTGAGTCCATAGTTTGTGCCTTTGAGTTGTTTGCCTTGCCTCTGAACCAGTTCTTTGTGTTTATAGTGTTCGAATTTTGCGATGATCGCTCGTGGTCGGTTGTTGTTGTTTTTTGATCTAATACGGTGAACTCGGTGAAAGGTGATGCTCTGTACTGTTTCCGCCGGTAATTTGAGTTGTTTTATCATGAAATCCTTGACTGATTTTTCGGGGTCGTCTGGAGTTTGTTCCGGGATGCCTGTAAAAACTAAATTGTCCCTCATGCTGCGCGATTGCAAGTCCAAAATGTTTTCTTTCATGGTTTTGTTTTCAGCGACAACGGAAGTGAATTGAACGGTAAGTGCTTGCACGGAGTCCTTTAAAAAGTTATTTTCTTTAGTGAGAGTGTCTATCTGTTCTTGGCTGAATTCTAAGCTGTACCGTAATTCTTGGAATTCCTTGTGTATGACTTCTATGAGTGCAATCCTGGTATCAAGTCCGGTGAGTTTATTTTCGATTGATAGCAAAATATCGCTTACCTCAGTGCAGCACGGCGGTTTGGGTGATGTGGATGGTGTTGTACTTGAGCTGAAAGGTGAATTGGGACGAGGTCTCTTGGAGTTTGGAGTGGAGTTACCTTTACTTTTTTTGTTGTGATCTGGTTTGTCCCTGTTCATGGTGCAGCAGAGTGTGTTGAAGTGCGCGTCGATATATTCTTCGAGCTGATCCAGGTTGTATAATATTATAATCCGGATTTGAAACCGAAAGAAAAAAAAAGAGAGAAAAAATGGAAGGGGGAAAAAACGAGAGAGAGAAAAACAAAAAACAACAAAACAAAATGTTGTAGGTATGTTTTAGATATTTCAGCTGGAGTTGTTTACAATCTAGCAGACTAGGGCCGCCATCTTGCTATCCTAGAAGAAGAAGATAGCAAAAGAGAAACTTACTCATTGTAGTTGAATGAAGGATTAATCCTCAGGACATCTGTCATAAAAGACTGAGAGGCAAATGTAACATTGACCAGTAAAGCTCTTTTGAGCACATTTTTAATAACAATAACAAAATTGTTGTTTAGAATGAAGACGACCTTGGTCCCCAGACCATGACTCATAATTGTTATGTAGAACGAAGAAGACCCAGGGTCGCAGGTCTGGGCTCCCAGACCTGGGCCCCGGGGAACAAAGGGGAGGAAAATCCATAAATGGGCATATGGGTAAAAGGTGATGGAAAACAAGGGGATGTTAGGGAACAGGACGTTACAAAACATATGAGGTAATTCCGGTAAATAAGGTGATATGATGAAAAAACGGGCCTGTGAGGGCCTGTGAGGAGGGGAACCAATGAGGAGGTGCCTAGAAGCGCCAGGGTATATATAGAGGAGAATTTTTTGGGCCAATTTGGTATGTGTAAAAAAACCCGTTACTTTGCAGGACCGTCCTGAGAGGTTTTTGTTTTCGTTTTTGCATGCCGATGCTCTTCATGAAGATGCACTTTTTTGGGTTTTTGGGTTTTCTTTTGTTACTTTTCTTTTTTTACAATTTCTCTTAAAGAATTGTTGGCTGATTGACCACAATAAAGAAGTTTGCTCATTCTCATCCAGGTCTGAGGAGTTTTCTCAGTGTTTTGCTTGTAGTAATTATAGTTTATCATTTAAGTCTAACTAAAACAGTCTTTATTAATTAAAAGTATATAAGTACAAATCACCCGGCGATGTGTCGACTTGGAGACGGGCTCTAAGTTCCGACATATTTAATGGCACCCCAGATGGGACTCTGTAGGGACGGCGTGAGCTGCCTCCAGAACCGGGACCACTCTCTCTGAAGGGCTACAGAGGCCGGCCATAATAACAAGGTGAGCAGACGCCTGTTATAGTCAAATGTCTGTGTATAGTGAATCTGTGACCTGAGAGGGGAGGGGTGGCAATGGAGAGGAGGGCAGACAGCCGCCCTCGAAATCAAGAACTCCTAAGGGTGAGATAAAGAACTGGATGAGAAAAAGCAAAGGGAAAGCCCCATACTGTAAGTAGATAAGGTTTTGATGTGTGACTGTGTGTGTGTGGAAAAATCTCATGAGTGGATATTTATTTTTGGGGGGGCCCCCGGTAATAGGTGCACAGTAAAGTGCCCGGTAATAGGTGCACGGTAAAGTGCCCGGTAATAGGTGCACGGTAAAGTGCCCAGTAATAGGTGCACGGTAAAGTGCCCGGTAATAGGTGCACGGTAAAGTGCACGGTAATAGGTGCACGGTAAAGTGCCCGGTAATAAGTGTATGGTAAAGTGCACGGTAATAGGTGTACGGTAAAGTGCCCGGTAATAAGTGTACGGTAAAGTGCACGGTAATAGGTGTACGGTAAAGTGCCCGGTAATAAGTGTACGGTAAAGTGCACGGTAATAGGTGTACGGTAAAGTGCACGGTAATAAGTGGACGGTAAAGTGCACGGTAATAAGTGTATGGTAATAAATGTATGGTAATAAATGTATGGTAATAAGTGTATGATAATAAGTGTTTATGATAATAAGTGTGCGTGATAAGTGTACGTGTGTACATAGATAAGTACACAATATAAGTACACAATATAAGTACACGGTGAAAAGTGTACGTGTGTACATAGATAAGTACACAATATAAGTACACAATATAAGTACACAATATAAGTACACGGTGATAAGTGTACGTGTGTACATAGATAAGTACACAATATAAGTACACAATATAAGTACACAATATAAGTACACGGTGATAAGTGTACATGTGTACATAGATAAATACACAGTATAAATACACAAAATAAGTACACACGTGATAAGTGTACATGTGTACATAAAGGACACGATAATAAGTACACACGTGATAAGTGTACATAAACAGATAAGTACAGTACACACGTGATAAGTGTACGTGAACAAACAAGTACACACGTGATAAGTGTACATGAACAAACAAGTACACACGTGATAAGTGTACGGTAATGAGTGCACGGTAATGTGCAAACTGTGTATGGATCAGTCATGTGCATTGTTGAACCGAATGACGATTCGGATTGCTGTTTGATGTAGTAAAAGTGTGGTGTGTGGGTAAGTAAAGAACAGAGGTAAGTAAGCACGACACCAGTATTGTACAAAGTAGTAGAAAACAATACTTGAATAAAAGTGCAAGTATCATATTAGAAAAAGATTTTGGTAGAATATTTTACCATATATTAAAATATAACACCTTTTATAATGATATTTAAGCAAAACATCTCAAAGTATCTGATATATACTGTACTTAAGAAGCTGAAGTAGAAATAAGAAGTAAAATTCAGTGATTGTGAATTTGATTGTGATTGATAGTGATTTTAGGTAAGCTAGGAGCAGGGTTTAGGCCTCAGTGTGAATTTAAAGCAAGAGGTTTATATTATATGACTACACAGTCAGAAAAAATTATGGTATTATGTAAAAGGGCAGAAGCGGACACCAAAGATTTGAATTAGATCAGTTCATGTATGTGTGCAGTCTCCACAGTGTGTCCAGTATGTAGTCATCAAAAAATAAATAAATAAATAAATAAATAAATAAACTAAACAAATAATAATATCGACAAGACAAAGACCAGAGCAATGATTATTATGTTTATGAAGTATTGCATGGAGTGTTTGCATTAATGTTTTGTTTGTACTGTAACTGTGGTAACAAGAATTGTGACATTTCACCGCGGTTGGGTGTTTTTGTGCTCTTTCCAGCTCTGACAGCGTGTGCACGTTGCGCGCGATTGTGCTTTTCCATGGAGCGTGCGGACGTGCGTAATGCAATCCAGTCTAGGAGCAGTGTAATCTCCCTTGTGGCATTTGTCTGGTTTTAGTCTGTAGTAATGAGTAACGAAGATGCTTAGTGGAAATATAACGGAATAAAAGTGGAAAGGTTAAGTTCAAAATTAAAAAAGCGAAGTAAAGTACAGATTTTTGAAATTCGGACGTACGTAAAGAAGTTCTTGTACTCTGTTACAGTAGAACACGGCACGATACGCACGATTCAGTACAACCGGCTACACACACACAGGATTGCATGAAGAGCAGTTAATATCCTGAGTAAAACGAGAAAAGAGAATTATTTTGTTGCATTTTATACTCAAGAACAGTCATCATCATCCTGTGTTTGAGTTTTAATTCCTCTTAGTAACAACGTCACGAACACGCACAGCTTCGCCCAGTATTACGAGCACCGCTAGGGGATGAGGCTGCATCAACTTCATTGTAACTTTTGAGCATTAGATCCTCTAAATGCACGGTCATGTTTTATTTATTAAGTCCACACACAAAGCATAATATGATTTATAGTAGTCGTACAAATGTAATCAAGTTGATCGTTACCTGAACTAGGCGGCGCTAGTTCAGTTTGTTTACTTGCCTGTAAGCTCTTCCCTTTCTTCACTGGGGTAATATCTTCCAAAACAAATTTGGAAAGTTATTTTTTCGAAATACCTGAAGTGGAATACCTAAGCCTTATTATCCACATCACTTTGCTCGCCTCACAATCATTACGGTTCTGACCGAAAACCGTAAGCAGAAGTTCATCTCCCACTTCCCATTGGAGGCTTAGACAACTACAATTCGGTGTCAGATTTGTAGTCCAGACTCTTAGGAATTGAACAAGCCCTGACATGAGCCAATAGGTGCCCGTAGAGCGGAGATAGACAGCTTAAAGGCCAATGATGGCTCTCCATTGTATTCAGAATACCCTCCGTTTGTTTGGCAGTTGTGTGTGTTTGGCAGTTGAGGTGCGATAAAGGCCATCTGGCGGGGGGGCTGCCAGTGATAACAATTCTTAAGTTGTATTGCGCAATCCTATAACACACACACAGAATAGCTTTCCTGTGTTTTTTGAGCAAATACTACTGCCTAGTGTAAAACATTCATATGAAATCCATTCTTGGGTCTTTTTTTGACTTGAAAAATTTTTTTGCTGTAAGCTAAGACGTGTGGCTATGACCTTGAGTTGTTCATAAGCTCCTGGCATGTGTTTACCGTAGTATCTTGTAGTATTTTTTTTTTTTTTACAGTAAAATCATTTGGGTGGAAATGAAACCTCCATTCTAGCCTCTGTAACTCTTTGTTTTCTTTCCAATCTGGGGCATTCTCTAACCGGTTAGAGGACACATCATTACATGATGTTATAAATGAGTCGTTAGATGAGGATAATAAACCAGTTGGGAGAATTTACCGAGTGACTGTAACAATTTTAATCTGGACTGGATTAATTAATTAATTGATTAACTGGTAGTTTATCTGATTGATTAGTGAGTTGATTAATGGAATGGGTCAATACTTGGTTGATTATGTAGTTGATTGATTTTAATCAATTTTAATTTAAATGTATAACTTTTTAAATTAAAAGTTGTACTTTTTGTACGTATACTTTGAGATCCTAATATCTGCCTTGTATATCTAGCCATACTAGAAGGAATCCTGCACAACCACGTTTACCAGAAAGAGAATAAACGTTCAGCTGAAATAGTCAACAGTACACAGAAATCCAGTACCATGTGACAGTGCCACAAGGGCGAGATAGGGGTGCATGATGGAGAAGGGAAAAAGTCTGATCACTCCAGCTGCAATTATAATAATAAAGCACAAGGATGCTGAAAAAAGAAATCAAGAAGTACATGAAAAAGTGGCAAGACCAGACAAAGGGAGAGTTGCAGTGGCCTAAACAAGGAACATTTGATGAGAGAATATTGAAGATATTGGAAAATAATACGCAAAATATTTTTAGCCACTCATATAGTGTTTTAGGAAGCCGCTGATGTAGAAAATAAAGATTTGTCTATTTTTCCACATTCTAGTAAGTTTTTAGGGAAAGAGTTTAAATTTCAATTTGTGATTATGCAGTGTCCTTATGTAATGTGTAAGGAGCACAGGCTATTTTGACTACCACTCTGGCCCAAAGTTGTAGAATTACAACATGGACATAACAAGCTCAAATTGGGCAGGCCAATGGATGGGCCCAGGGTTTCAAGGACAAGCCCCAGTACCACCTGGATGGAGCCCACTGGGCCCAGCTCCAGGAGGAATGTGAAGAGGCCTAGAGAAGCCAGAGGGGGAGCTGGTGCAGTGTACCACCTCACTGCACCCTGCACAAGAACCAACAATTATGGTGGGAATTGGAAATGAAGTACAGGCCCCATTCCTGGTTGATACAGGAGCAACATTTACAAGCATTGGAAAAGAAGGTGCAAAGCTTCCCCTCACATGTAGAGCAATAAAAACAGTGGGCTTCTCAGGAAAAACTCAGACTCTACGATTTACCGAGCCACAATGGATTACTGTAGAAGGAATAGTAGTGCAAGCACCTCTAATTTATTCCCCAGACACTCCAGCTAATCTTCTTGGAAGAGATGTGCTCTGCAAACTAGGAGCCAAAATACACTGTGGGCCAACAGGAGTGTGGATAACACTTCCAGAAATGTTAGCTCGACAATACCTAGTAGTAAGCCAAGAAGAGGAAATGACAGAACTGGAGAAAGTGTGTTGGATGGAAGTCAAAGCTACATCAAAAATATGGAAAGAATATTCGGAATGGAAACCATGGTTAAAATACATACGTCCAGATTGCCGTGAGGCTAGAGGACCATGGCATTGTACCCTGAAATATGATGAAGGGGGAAAAGATGAAGAATATGCATCGTTATGGTAAGAATGACTAGAAGGAAGAAAATATGTCATCAGCACAGACAGCATAATACTTGGACGGCAAGGAATAGCTACATATGCCGTACTCCCTGAACAAATTCATGAATGGTATCAAGTCGGAGACACAGTCTCCCACATCTCCCTGATGATTGGGCAAGGTTTTGAATCAAAAGATTTAGGGCCTATGATGAGAGAAGCAGGAAGGGTAGAGAAATGGAGCACGACAAGAAATTCTAGGGTATATATGTCAGAAGACAAAACGTTTCTAAAGATAGATTATAAAGGGACAGAGCAGGTAGTAGCTACCCCTATGTTAGTAAGTCAGCTAACAAAGATACAAGTAAGAGTAGGAGTAGAGGTACAGATGCCACAAATAGCAGATGAGGAACAGTTAACAGAAAAAGATGTAGTTAAAGCACTAGGTGAAGTTCCGGAACAACTATGGACTAAGCACACAACAGATGTAGGACTAGTCAAATCAGCAGGGCTAGCAAAAATACAAATCAGACCCAACGCTCCACTACCCTTTCAAAGACAATACCAGTTATCCAAACAAGCGGAAGAGGGGATAGGGTTATTTAGAGGGCTATTAAAGGGTTAGTGGAAGCAGGGGTTTTAATCCCCACTAGGAGTCAGTGCAACACTCCAACTTTTCCGGTCAGAAAGCCTAACTCAGACAAATGGAGATTGGTCCACGATTTGAGACCAGTCAATCAGATAGTGGTGGCCGAGACTCCAGTAGTCCCAGATCCACACACTTTGTTATCAAATATTCCAGGGGGAACAAATTGGTACACAGTAATTGATCTATGTTCACCCTTTTTCAGTGTCCCATTGCACCCTGATTCTCAGCACTTGTTTGTGGTCACTTATCGTGGGCAACAGTATACTTATACAAAAGCCCATCGATATTCAACCAAGTACTGACAAGAGATCTGGTGAATTTATAAATGGATAGCCTCATAGTCCAGTATTTTGATGACTTACTGATCTGTAGCCAAACAAAGGAACAATGGGTACGGGATTCAATAACAGTACTGAAGGCCCTAGCAAATAATGGGCACAAGGTTAGTAAAGAGAAGCTACAATTCTGCCAGAGAAAGGTGGAATATTTAGGACGAGTTCTAGAAGGAACAACACGAAAGATATTACCGGCTCATGTACAAGCTATACGTGATGCACCACGACCTCAAACCGTGCGTATGTATGTTAGTGGTCATTCGCCCTGTGTGTGACATTGTGTATATTGGGGAAAGTGGACAGGTACAAGTACGTCATGGGACATACATTGTGCAACACGTAGGTACTCTTTCCTGTATTAGACACATTAGGTTAGGAGCGTGTGCCACCCTCTGTACGTTTTGTTTGTGGTAGGTAGTGTAGGTTAGTTAGGGTGTCGTTCGAAGCTGAAGCTCTGTCTCATTACTTTTCCTTTTGTAGTTTAGGTTAGAGGGTTAATTTCAAGTGGTTTTGTGAAGGAGTGAAGGAGTGGTTTTGTTTTGCTTATTTCTTTGTTTTGGCACAGCTCGTGTCCCTCTCTCCCCGTGCGCCAGATGTTGTCATTCCGGGGCATGGCAGGGTTCAGTAGACCATGGATATGCGATTTTGCCTTAAAAGTACAACCACTTAGAGACATAATAAAAGCTACAGATCAGGCTAAACCCAATGCACAGCTGACATGGACACCAGAAGCACTAGCAGCATTCAAGATGTTGAAGTGCACACTAGCCTCAGCCCCAGCGCTGGCTAGTCCAGATTACAGCAAACCATTTCACCTATACGTGTCAGAAAGACAAGGTTTTGCATCGGCAGTATTAATGCAGCAACAGCAAGGGGTAGGAAAACAGCCCATTGCCTACTTCAGCACAGCGTTAGATAATGTTGAGAAGGGCATACCGCCATGTTATCGTGCTATATCAGCAGCAGCATTTGCATATCAAAAAGCTTCTACAATTACGATGGGTCACCCCGTAACCCTGTATACAGCACCTGCACTTCATGCATTATTGACAAATCAAACGTTTGTAATAACCAATGCAAGGCGCACAGGATATGATGTAATACTCTCAGCACCAGAGTTGACAATCGAAAGGTGCAACACAGTAAACCCAGCCGAAAGAATGGTGCTGCCGAGTGAAGGGACTCCACACAATTGTACAGAGGAATCTGAAAAGTTCCTGAAAGCGCGACCAGATTTAGAGTCCCAACCTCTTCTAGGGGCACAACGAATTTTCTTTGTGGATGGATCATGTTATCGTACCACTGAGGGAAACAAAGCAGGTTATACATTAATAGAATACGACCTCATTGAGAATATATATCGAACAATTAGCGAGGTGACTGTCCCACAACCATGCTCAGCTCAATGGGCAGAGATAAAAGCATTGATAGCAACGTGTAAGCTAGGAGCAGAAAAAGCGGGTACAATTTACACTGACTCAGCCTATGCGTATAGGGTATGTCATGTTTTTGGACCAATCTGGGCACAGCAAGGTTTCCAGAGGGCTGATGGTTCCGCTATCACTCATGGACCAGCCATATCAGAACTGTTAGCAGTTATACAGCTACCTAAGAAATTAGCTATCGTGAAGTGTAGAGCTCACAAAACAGATGGAACAACAATAACTAGAGGGAACACTGCAGCAGATGAAGCAGCTAAAAAGGCAGCATTAGGGGATAAATGCATAATGGCACTTATGCAGGGAGAAGAGCAAGATGCAGGTCCAGGAGAGATGTCAATAAAAGATGTCAGGGATGCACAAAACACAGCCAATCCGGAAGAAGTAGAACAGTGGAAAAAGCGAGGTGCATTTCAGGACCAAGAGTCAGGAGTATGGAGAGGCGGAGAGGGGTTGTGGGTAGCACCCACAGCCCTGTTACCAATGTTGATAAAGGAAGCCCACGGGATGGACCACTGTAACAGAAGGGTGATAATAGATACTATCAGGAAAAATTGGTGGTCTCCGTATCTAGCCAGCTTCGTAGACAAAACATTGAGAACATGTGAGCTATGTGCTAAAAGAAATGTCAGGAAGCATTTAGGACAATAAATAGGACACCCGGGGGCCGTTTCGACACTTAATGATGGATTTTGTGGATATGGCAGAAAAAAGCGGAAGGGAAGCGATACATTTTGGTAGTGATTGACATGTTCAGTAGATGGGTTGAAGCAGTGGCCTGTGCCAAGAATGATGCTAAGACAGTGACAAAATTCTTGTGTAGGGAAGTAATCCCGAGGTTTGGTATTCCAGATCAGTTGAGTTCAGATAATGGATCCCAGTTCGTAAATAAAGTAATTGAGTACCTTGCGCAAGTGTTATGCATTAACCATAAGATGGGATGTGTCTATCACCCAAGTTCACAAGGAAGAGTAGAAAGAGCCAACGGCGTGTTGACAGAGAAAATTGCAAAAATATGCGCTAGCACAAGTCTGAATTGGGTACAGGCTTTGCCTTTGGCTCTGATGAAAATGCGGTCCCAGATGAACCGTACAACGCACTTGACACCTCATGAAATGGTGACAGGCATTGGCTTTCACACGAGGACCCTATAAGGGCCCATCGCTTGAACGAAATGTCAAGCTATGTGAAGTATTTAACCCATATCCACAGACTCTTGTGTTCTCAGGTGAGTCTGGCTACGCATGGCACAGCAGTAGAGTAAGGGGAACCACGTAACCAGGTAGACCCAGGAGACTACGTGCACATCAGAACATTCAAGAGACAACGAATACATTGGAGACAATCAAGAAAAGAGGGACCTTTTGAAGTGGTGTTAGCTACCCCCACTGCAGTCAAGGTCGAAGAGCTTTGTGTGCAGGCCATGTCCCGCCCACGGAGAGGCCAGCGACGAGTCCAGCGACCCCTCACCTGTGCGCGGTTAGAGGCGAGCCCACAGGGTGTCGCTTGTCGCCTTGACGACGCCTGGTTCATCTACACGTGCATGCAACTGGACATCGAGGTGGACCAGTCTAACTTCATCTGGAGGGACTTCGACCTGGGTGCGGCACCACATCGCACCTGCCTGACATACCCTTCCCCGCCGACGGCTGACACCTGGTTCACGTTGCTGAAGGACACTGATCCTTGTAAACGCAGAGCTAGTCCTCCCTGACGGACTGTGGGTTCATTCGTGCCACCAGAATGATTATACTCTTGACAAAGGGTTGCTTTTGCAGGTGCACACATATGAGATACATCGTTCCTTTTGTGTGGCTTCAACGTATGGACGTGGACGTAAACATGCGTATATTATTTCCTGCATGTATCTGAATTGAATGTATCTGCATGAAGTGAATGTATCTGATTAAAACTGTGAAGAAGAGATCCAGAAGGAAGCTGATACAACAACAGGAGGAACAGACACTGTACCTAGACAGTTGGATAAAGACCCATCATCTTGCTGAAAGAAGATTATTGAATTGTTATAAGTTTTCTTTTTCATTTTATAGAACGATAAGTTTTCTTTACCTTTTATACGAACTTACGTAATCGTTTGTATGCATAGAGAGTAACATTGAAAGCTTGATGTGAAATCACAAGGTTTTGTGTCAGCAGTATAAAAAACACACAGTCGGCATAAAAACACACAATCAGCAGCGGCAAAAATCCTGAAGAACTAATTATATTTATATATGTATATTTATGTATATACATTATTTTTCACTTATATTTTCATATTTTTTTCATATTTTTTTATAAAGTTGATACTTTTTTATTTATCTATCTCCTTTTGGTTTTAGTTTATTTTTTTTATCCTAAATTGTATTCCTTTTTTATGCTTATATACCGGACAGTTGCAGAAAGCATGTCACTGCATGTCGTACCCTGTATGTACGTGTACGTGACCAATAACTTTTGTTTTTGTTTTTATTTTTTGACACTTGGAGACTGTTTCTTGGTTTGTTATTTTATTTTCTTCTACTTACACTAGAATTGTTTGCTTATTTGAAGCAGATTTTATTTGTAATTTTACTTTACATATATTACACACATTTATCTGTATTACACTGCTTTTAATAAAAACAAGGCCTCCCATTGTGAGGATCCTGAAAAGACAAGAAGGTCTAAGTCTGTCTCCTTCACCTAAAGATACAAACAATAGATTAGGGAGAACTTGAAGAGGACAGAGGGACGTCAGTATAAATTACTTCAGGTGTAATATCTTTTTGGTCAGAGCAGTGTGTCACAGCAGGTTAGAGTACACTTAAAAAGTGAAACAGCTTTGTCATTCTTTTAAAGTTTGTTTCTACACTGAATTGATCCAAATTTTTGGATTTTCCATTTGAACCTGTTCTTTTTTAGTTTGCTTAAAAGTAACCAGCACCACTCCTGGTAAAACTTGCACTGATTCCGTTCACTCAGAGGACATTTCTACTTCAGAGCAGAGGATTGACAAGTCACATGACCTCATGACGTAGCGCCAGCTCGCTTCGAAAGAGTCTTTTGACCGCCATTATTTTTTTTTCGCTCGCATGGAAAGAGAGTGTTCTGCACAAGAAAACTCCTGTTCAATAAGGTAAGATGTCAGTCTTATTTTCAGACCTTATGTTAAATAGCTTTTGCATTGTCAAATTTATGATAAGTGTCATGAACTACAGACCAACTTCATATTAGGGATTAATAGCATTAGCATTTAGCATTAGCTGTATCTGTATCTGTTAACCATATGAATTATCCGTATCTGTATCTGTACTTGGAGTGGGTGTGGCCTAACCCGGAAGTAGGGTCTTGTCTTGAAATGGGCGGGGCTTTAACTGGTAATAATTAATTTATAATATTTATAACACTAGCTTACTACCTTTATGTTTTTATGAAATACAGCAAAAACGTGTCAGACACTCAGTGTCTGGTTACTGGTTAGAGACAGTTGAAGGTTTAAAAAAGAAAAAAATCTACGACAGGCAGAGACGCAATGCGAGTCGCATTCTACCAAGCAAGCACCACGTCTGAACGAACCCACGTTTACCAGAACTCTACTGGTTAGTAAGTACGTATTATTAAAGTTACAACCCGAAGTAAAAATCTGTAGAAACCCTAAACGTTAACGGAAAAGACCCGCGAACCCGAGTGACTGAGGAAGAGACAGAGAGCTGTTCTGTGTGTGACTGTGAGTGAGCAGAGCGAGACACAGCAACACAATACATCTGTATGTGTGTAGGGGAGGGGCGCTGTGACTAGCCTATCACAGAACGCTGACACAATCAGCTACCCAATGATCATTTTTATTCAATCCGAGCACAGATATTGACTCGTATTACTCGTATAATACTCATACTCGGCAGAAGTGCTTTATCCGTACCGGATACTCGTTTCAGCCGAGTATCTGGATCATCTCTACTTCATATGCTGTACTGACGGTGTGCTTGTTAGCCAGTATTAACTAGCTAAGCTCATGTTTAACTTTTCCCAAACCCATAAGAAAACTTGGCAAAACTGCTAAATCAAACTCTATATTAGCTACATTTCAGTAACACAGGCCAAAGATATCAAAAATGAATAGTTATGTGGTGAAAATACAATATAAATACTTGTGACATGCTAGCAGCATGCTTGTGGGCTACGGGGCTCATCTTGGCGTGTAACCTTAAGAACAATGCTGTCAGGTCATGTACTTGTGCTACGTGTATTATATTAGTATTTCATACGGTAACTTTTTTTGGGGGTTACCCGTGATACTGTTTAAGGCCAGTGCTTATACTGTACTACTCCATCTCGACCTGTGTCAGCCACACACACACACACACTCAGGTGGAGACACAAAGGAGAGCGTTAATGTATGTGGATACTTTTTCTGAAGTTGACAAATGTTGACATTATTTCAAGTGCTCTGTCTCTGGTGACTAGAAATCAATTAATTACAACTTACATTTCACCTCTTTACCATCGGTGAGGTGATGTTATGTAAAATGGCAGAGGTTAAACGTATTTGCCTGTTCACACAAACATAGCTCTCATTTTACTGTATTCGAGTTTTGCAGCCTGGCTGTGTTTGTGCCGAGCAGTGTTGTGAACCTCGGTCGGTCGAACACAGCCGGCTTGGTGCGATGCACTGTTTGGAAAAGCAGTCCGTCTGAATAGCTAACAGTCCAAGGTAAACACGATAAGACCTGGATGACTGAGAATCGTCACCAACATAAGACGTCTCCATGTGGTAAGCACATTGCATGTCCTATGATGTCTTCACAATAAAAGCACCCCGTTGTTTCGCTAGAGTAATGCTTTTATTGTGAAGCAGCTACAGCACGTAAGGCACTTAAGTAAAGTTGGCCACATATTCACAGATTGGTGTTTCACAGTGTGATGATCACAGTGTCGTGGTCTGTCTCACGAAGGGGGGCGAAGCGGTTCTGGGTGGGGATCTCAAAGACCGGCGGTGGTGGAGGGGGAGAGATCCTCGACCGGGGCCCGGCGCGCGTCCTCCGCTGCTGCACCCAGGATCCGCGGTGCCCTGGCGCCGGAGTGAACAGCATCTGGCCAGGCCACTTCCTGGGTGCGTTGGGCCTGGACAGAGAAACACACGGAGTAGAGGTGGAAGGAGTAGTAATTACACGGCGAGAGTTTACCTGAGACAGGTGAGCAACCGACCGGGGAGCTTCCAGCGCGGCTTTCCGCTCCCGCAGCTCGGCCTGCTTCACCTGTAGGTCGCGCATCTGCTTCTCCACGGCCTCCAGCTCCAGTTCCACCGAGTGATGATATTACAGAGCAAGTACAACAGAGATAATTGGTGTGAAAAAGGTGTAGTAGCGGTAGCCGGACTAACAGGCTAGTTATGCTAGCCGGATAGGACGGTGGGAAAACAAATAAATAAATAGGATGTAGCGATATCAAAATGTATATTGAGCGATTATTCTAGGTTTAAGATGTATTGCCGATGTGTTCACCCTTTGTAAAAGGTAGGGAATCAGAGTGTAATGTGTACTAGCGGAACCGGGCTAACAGGCTAGTGATGCTAACCAGCTAGCAGCGGGCACTGGGAAAACAAATAAATAAAGATATTAAAAGGTAAGGAGTTAAAGTATAAACTCAAGTTAAATCGGAATTGAATAAAAATACTCAGCCAAGCAAACAAATGCGACGCGCAAACAATTCAAACACCGCGTATTATGACCATAGACGCGACAATCTAACCGCAACACAACCATACGTGCCTACCCAGTGGCTAAGGCTATCGGCGAGCCCCCACTGTCGTCGTTAATGCAGGTTCAGTGGCCCCCGGTTCCGTATGGCATAACACAAAACCAAAAAATTCAAGGATGGCTACAAGCTCGAAGCTTGGAAGATGCGAGAGCTCCAAATCCGCTGCTGCTGCTACACCAATCAGTGCCAGCAAACATGTGACATTACTGTGGCTTGTGCTGTCCTCCACAATGTGGCCTGCCTGAGGAAGGAGAGGGCCCCCATTTTTTTTTTTTATTTATTTGGTATCTTATGATGTTTGTGCTGTATACTGTGTGTAATACAAGCTTGCAGGAAGGCTACTGCATCCATTCATTTGTCTGTTCAGTTGATGTGTATGGATTTGTCCTGCATTTATTTCAGTGTGCAGAAATGTGGTGGTGTGTTATATACAGAACTCTGAATGTGTATTTATTCTTTTGTTGTATAATATGCAAAAACGAGTACGAAACTGACGTCGTTAGAAAGTTTCCTTGGGAAAGGAACTTAAATCACTTAAATCCCTATTGCCATTTCCGACATCCTATCTGTGTGAAGCAGGGTTTTCTGCACTGACAGCAACCAAAACAAAACAAAATAAACTGGACATAAGCAACACACTTCGGGTGTCATTGTCTCCTATTACCCCCAGATGGAACCGTCTCGTTGCAAAGAAACAAGCTCAGGGTTCTCATTGATTTAGCGTTCTAGTGAGTTAAAATGTTTTATCACTTTATATTCATTTTTTGGTGCAACTGTATTTTATTTTGATGGCATGTTTAAATACAATTAAATTAAAATTATTAAATCAAAACAATCTAAAATATAAACAATCAACATCCCCCCCCCTCTTCAGTTTCGAAAGGAGCTGATGGTTTACCTGCTTTGTTTTATACTTATTCAATAAAGGAAAATAATGTTACACTTTGTGTTTTTATATTTATATGGAATGTGTATTTTATATGACAGAGTATTAGGGCCACACTGAGGAAGAAGGAAAAAGTCATAAATTTATGAGGCTGGTTCTTTCTGCAGAAAAGATGCATATTCTTTTTACAGTCCTGATACTTATGACAATGTGATGCTGATGTGCCAAAAGATTAAGCATGTCCTGGTTTGTGAAACCATACTGAAGAACAATTCCACGAAATGCCCCACAGCTGTCATTTTAACAACCGTCCTCCTCTAAAACAACTTCTCAAAGTCTGTGAATATTCTTTTTTTTTCCTCTGTGGCCCTAATATTCTAGCATTTTATATATAGCCTTATAGTCTACGGGAAACTGTAAATTATCTAATGATAGCAACATCATCTAAAAATCATCATTTATCCAAAATGATTGAAATTAATGATCAAAAATGTTTAAATAATGACAGTGAGTCTAGATTTATGTGATAACAATGTATACTGGGCAGTGGAATAACTATTGGTTTCCGTTTGTGGTGACTGCTGACTGACATAAGGGATGAGATTAAATGCAGCAGCAGCGTGTAGCAGCAGCAGCGTGTAGCAGCAGCAGCGTGTAGCAGCAGCAGCGTGTAGCAGCAGCAGCGTGTAGCAGCAGCAGCGTGTAGCAGCAGCAGCTTTGGAGCTGCGAGCTTGTAGCTGTCCTTGAATTCTTTTTAGTCTTGTGTTATGCCATACGGAACCGGGGCCACTGAACCTGCATTAACGACGACAGTGGGGGCTCGCCGACAGCCTTAGCCATTGGGTAGGCACGTGTCAGAACTTAGAGCCCGCCTCCAAGCTGACATATCACAAGGGTGATTTATACTTATAACTATAACTGTTTTATCATCTACTTTAACCAAATCCTTCTAATTACACTGTAATTAATATTGATGAAATAGTGAGAAAACTCCTCAGACCTGGATGAGAATGAGCAAAAACTTCTTTATTGCAGTCACTCCATTGAGCTCAAGGCAAACAAAAATCACTAAGTCAAAAAGAACAAATGAAAAACCCAAAAGAGCATCCACATGTAACCAAAAACTTCTCCCTTGCAAAACAAAAGACTCAAAGTATCAAAAGAATAAAAAAGCTGCAGCATCAAAAGATGGCTTCGCCGTCCAAAAAGAACTACTCTCCCCACGAAAAAGAACTGAACTTTCCGATTAAATTTCCCCTCAATATATACCCTGGCGCCTCTAGGCGCCTCCTTTCTTAATCTGCATGCTTTCAGGCAATTTCCCATTATTTCTCAAAGTTGTTTCTGAAGCCCCGCCTTATCATTTACATGCTTCTTCTGAAATCCCCTTATTTCCCCAAATTACCTCATACGCCTCCTCAGTGACCTAATATCCCGCCTTCCTGAATTCCCCTTATTTCCCAGAATCATCACCTGACCTTTACTCGTATGCCCATGTATGGGTTTTCTTCTTTTCTTAATTTCCTATTATTTCCAGCTTTTTTCGTCACTGTTATTAAAAAAATATGCTCAAGAGAGCTTTACTTCCTAGTTGGTATCACATTTGTCACTCAGCCTTTCATGATGGACGTCTCGTGGATTAATCCTCTGTTTCAGCTACAATGAGTAAGTTTTTCTCATTTCTTTCATTACTATTTTATATATATTTACTGGTTATATGTTAACTTTATGAGTTTAACTATGTCATAAGTTCTTACTTCTACTTGGTTATATTGTATCTCTACTGTTGCTAAGCTTTGTTGCTGTAATGCTATTTTGTATATTACTGGAGTCCTTTATCATGATCTCAGTCTGGCCTTCAGACTGGGCTTGCTCATTGCATACTTTAAGCTTTAGTTTCTCTATTTCTTATGAAAGGCTACTCCCTTTTTCCCTTAGGTTCTCAACCTCAGGGTCAGCCAATTCGTCCTGGTCACACCATTTGCATTTCTCTGCCTACTCCCTATAGGAGGCCAGTTTCTGCTGAGGTTTTGGCCAGTTATCGCCGCTATCACCTGGGTCATCTGTCTCAAGAGCTCTGCTCTTTCCTGGAACGACTGTGTTCCCCTACACTCCCTGAGCAGCCTCTCACGCTCTTTCGCATTGTGCAGACGCCTATGACTCAGTCTTTCTCCACTCAAACACTCCTGCCTCCTGTCCTGGTGGACCAAAGGACACAAACTGATGGTTGTCCTCATGCTGAACCCTGCTGCCCTAGGCTGACAACTCCTGCCTCCCCTCCTCGTATCTCATCTCCTCCTTTTGCCTATATTCGCCCTCTCTCCCCAATTTGGCTTCTTCTCCCTCTAACTCTGAGCCTGGTTCCCCAGGTTTTGTCCCCTCTTCTCCTTCTCCCAGGCCTGGGTCCCCAGACTACACCCCTACTTCTCCCAGGCCTGATAGCTCTGGGTCTCACTATTATTATTAAGTTTATTTGTAATAAACTCCTCCTTTCCTTTTCTACGTTCTGAGTCCTGTGTGGTTTATTTATGCATTAGTTATATATCACCTTAATCCTATTATGACATCTGAGATCTATTCCCATGTATCATATGATACCAATCATAATACTCTTAAAGTATGATCCCTACTTCTTTGGGGCACTTCTATAGTGTAAGATTTTTCACATCACCACACGTATAGTTGTGCTGTGGTTAGATTGTTGGTTTTGTGTTATGCCATACTGAACCGGGGCCACTGAACCTGCATTAACAACGACAGTGGGGGCTCGCTGACAGCCTTAGCCACCGGGTAGGCACGTATGGTTGTGTTGTGTTGTGTTGCAGTTAGATTGTGGCATATACAGTCATATAACGTGGTGTTTGAATTGTTTGTGCGCCGCATCTGTTTGCTTGGCTGAGTATTTTTACTCAACTCCGATTTATCTGAGTTACACTTTAACTCCTTACCCTTTGTTACCTTTATTTATTGTTTTGCCAGCGCCGCTGCTAGCTGGTTAGCATCGCTAGCCTGCTAGCCTATTTATTTGTTTTCCCAGCGTCCACCCCATCCGGCTAGCATAACTAGCCTGTTAGCCCGAGTATCGCTAGTACACCTCTTTTCACACCAATTATCTCTGTCGTACTTGCGATATAACATCATGTCGGTTACGTCTCTGCCTTTGAGTGCAGGGGAGGACACGTTCGAGCTGCACTCGGTAGAACTGGAATTAGAGGCCGTGGAGAAGCAGATCCACGACCTACAGGTGAAGCAGGCCGAGCTGCGGGAGCGGAAAGCCGCGCTGGAAGCTCCCCGGTCGGCCGCTCACCCGTCTCAGGTAAACTCCCGGCATGTAATTTCTACTCCCTCCACCTCTACTCCGTGTGTTTCTCTGCCCAGGCCCAATGCACCCAGGAAGTGGCCTGGCCAGGGGCAGTTCACTCCGGCGCCAGGGCACCGCGGATCCTGGGTGCAGCAGCAGAGGACACGTGCCAGTCCGAGGAACTCCCCCCACCACCACCGCTGGTCTTCGAGATCCCCACCGGAACCGATTTGCCCCCCTTCGCGAAACGGCCCGCAACACTGTGATCATCGGAGACTCCATCGTCCGCCACGTCTGTGCTACTGTGGCTAAAGGTAAGGCTTGCACTCACTGCCTACTTGGTGCCCGTGTTCTTGATGTCGCTGCACAGGTACCTAGGGTCGTGAGCAGAAACACCGGAGCCGTGGTTCTTCACGCCGGCTCGAACGACACCAGCCTGAGGCAGGATCATCGTGTCCGGACCACTTCCAACGTACCAGCAAGGAATTGAAAGGTTCAGTAGACTTTCCGCTTTTAATGAATGGCTTCAGTCATGGTGTCAGGCTCAGAAAGCAGTGAGATTCAAAAGTAATTATGAGAGACGTTCTCGAAATAATCTCACTGTAATTATACCAGCAAAATGCCAAAGAAACAAACAAAAACAGTTCCTAAAGTTTGGGCTTCTGAACATTAGATCACTTGCACCAAAAGCACTTATTGTAAATTTAAATAATCTCAGAAAATAGCCTTACTGCACTCTGCCTTACCGAAACTTGGATTAAACCAAATGATTACATCGGTCTAAATGAGTCTACACCATCAGGATATACCTATAAGCACGAGCCTCATCAGACTGGTCGTGGAGGTGGTGTCGCCACTATTTTAAGTGATTACCTTACTGTTACCCAGAGAACACAGTATAGATTTAATTCTTTTGAAGTGCTCGTCCTCAATGTTACATTACCGCACATGCACACAAAAAAATCCCTGACGTCTCTTGCGCTAGCGACCGTGTATAGACCACCAGGGCCCTACACTGATTTTCTTAGAGAATTCACAGATTTTCTTTCTGACCTATTGGTTAGCTTTGATAAAGCATTAATTGTAGGAGATTTTAACATTTATGTTGACGACTCAAACGATGCGTTAGGACTCACATTCATGGACTTACTAAACTCACTCGGGCTTAAACAAAACGTCACTAGAGCAACTCACCGTCGTAATCATACACTAGATTTAATAATATCACACAGAATAGATGTCACTGATATAGATATCATTCCTCAAAGTGATGACATCACAGACCATTACCTCATATTGTACACACTACCAGTAGAACAGACTAACTGTATCCCACCACGTTATCGACTCGGTAGAACTATTAATCCAACCACTAAAGACAGATTCACAAATAACCTACCTGATCTGTCTCAACTTATTACTGTACCCTTAAACACAGACGATCTAGACGAAATTACTAACAGCATAGGCGCTACATTCACTCGCACATTAGACACTGTTGCCCCAATCAGATTACAGAAGGTTAGAGATAAAACGCTTGCACTGTGGTATAATAGTCATACTCACACCCTCAAGAGGGAAACCCGTAACCTCGAGCGAAAGTGGAGAAAAACTAAATTAGAGGTTTTTAGAATTGCATATAAGGAAAGTATGTCCAACTAAAAGCTGCCAGGGCTGAGCACCTGAGCAAACTCATAGAAAATAACCAGAACAATCCCAGGTTTTTATTTAACACAGTGGCTAGATTAGCAAAACACCAGAAATCTGAACACACTATTCCATCACAGTTCAGTAGTGAGGATTTTATGAGATTCTTCACTGATAAAATCGAAAGTATCAGGAATAAAATAGGGGACACTCAACATATGAGAGCATCTAGTGACCCAGTCTCACCTAAGGCTCTAGACACACAACTACAGTGCTTTACAAGTACAGGACAGGAAGAGTTAGTTAAGCTTATTACTACAGCTAAATCAACAAATTGTTCACTAGATCCCATTCCAACTAAATTACTGAAAGAAGTGTTAAATAAAGCTGGTGAGCCTCTTCGTAATATTATTAACTCCTCGCTATCTTTAGGTTATTGTAATGAGTCTGTCTGTGCTTTTGCCCTGTTTCTGTCTGCTGTCTTTCCCTGTTGTTAATTGTTTGCTCCGCCCACTCGTTTGTTCCCACGGACACTGATTGAACTCATTCATTCCCTCAGGTGTGTTGTCTTTGTCTCTGATTGTCTGTGCTTTGTTATTGGTTCCTGTCAGCTATATATATTCTGTTTGCTCACTTCCCTGTTGCTAGTCGTTGTCTATATATTGTCTATAGTTCTGCCTGTCTATGATCAGTTTCCTGTTTGCTCTTTTTCTGCCCTGTTTTGCTCGTCTTCTGTCTGTGTGTCTCTGTTCTGTTTCCTGTGAACTCTGTTTCTGCCTAGTTTTGCCTCAGCTATGTTTTGTTTCCTGTTAGCCCGGTTTTTGCCTAGTTTTACATGTCTGTCTGTTTTCCTGTTTTTGGTGTTCCTGGTTCTTGTTTTTGACCATTAAATGAATGACTGCACTTGGATCCTCACTCGCCTTTGTCCAGCATCACGACAGTTACAGTACATACCTAAGTCTTTCAAGTTTGCAGTTATTAGGCCACTCATCAAAAAACCTAATTTAGATCCAAATGAACTATCAAATTACAGACCTATTTCACACCTTCCATTTATGTCTAAAATACTTCAAAAGGTTGTCTGTTCAACTGAGCTCCTTCTTACAGGAGAACAATATTCTCGAAGAGTTTCAGTCAGGTTTTAGGCACCACCATAGTACAGAAACTGCACTTGTGAAAGTCACAAATGACCTGTTCTTAGCTTCGGACCAAGACAGTATGTCCCTATTAGTCCTACTTGACCTTAGTGCTGCATTCGGCACTATAGATCACAATATTCTCCTAGATCGTTTACAAAATTACACAGGTATTCATGGACAAGCTTTAAGTTGGTTTAGATCCTACCTGTCTGACCGATACCATTTTGTAGAATTAGATGGTGAACCCTCCAGCTTACTACCAGTTAATCACGGGGTCCCTCAAGGATCAGTTCTAGGACCTCTGCTCTTCTTGATATACATGCTTCCATTAGGGAACATCATTAGAAGACATGAGATTAGTTTCCATTGCTATGCTGATGACACACATATATCTCATCAAAACCAGATGAAATAGCTAAATTGTCAAAATTAACTCAGTGCCTTAGTGAGATAAAAGACTGGATGAGCTGTAATTTTCTGTTGTTAAACTATGATAAGACAGAAATACTAATTCTAGGTCCAAAAACCAGTACACAGAAACTCCCACAACTTAACTTCCAATTAGAGGGATGTACTGTTACTAGTAGCTCTACAGTGAAAGACCTGGGTGTTATATTAGACAGTAACTTATCCTTTGAAAATCATGCCGCCCAAACCACAAAAACAGCCTTCTTTCACCTTAGAAATATTTCCAAGCTGAGAAACATCCTGCCTGTATCTGATGCTGAGAAGCTAGTTCATGCTTTCATGACCTCTAGACTGGACTATTGTAATGCATTACTAGGTGGTTGTCCTGCATCTTTAATAAATAGGCTACAGTTAGTCCAAAATGCAGCTGCCAGAGTTCTCACCAGGACAAGAAAGTATGACCATATAACCCCAATTTTATCATCTCTACACTGGCTAACTGTTAAGTTTAGAATTGATTACAAACTACTGCTACTTATGTACAAGGCTCGTAATGGCTTAGCTCCCATGTATCTAACTAGTCTTCTAACACGTTACAACCCTTCACGCTCTCTGAGATCACAAAGCTCAGAACGTCTGGTAGTCCCCAGAATATCCAAGTCTACTAAAGGCGGTAGAGCGTTTTCTTATTTAGCTCCCAAACTCTGGAATAGTCTTCCTGATAATGTTCGGGGCTCAGACACACTTTCACAGTTTAAATGTAGATTAAAAACTAATCTACATTAGTTAAAATTAAAAATATAAAAGTGAAATGTTTTGTTTGCTATTTTAATATTTGTATATTAATTTATTTCACTGACATTGAAAGGCAGAAAAAGCCAATCAGAATCAGAATCAGGTTTATTGGCCAAGGGTGTTGACACACACAAGGAACTTTAACATAACATTATACTACACAAGACAGGACAATACAGACTGTGGTAAGCTCTGGGTGAAACTCGAACCCAAACTTACACTTACAAACTTATCTGGATATGAGAAACTGTGAATGATACAGTTATTGAGCTGAAAACTGAGAGAAAGTTCAGTGAAATTCTGTGTTTATTACAATCTCATGATGATGAGAATGTTTACATGTGTTTTAAATCACAGACTAAATGTTTTAGTGTCATTCATTAGGTTTAACACTGCAGACAGACATGTTAAACAGACTAATCAGTAAAACCTCATACTGTTACAGTACATGTGTGGACTGAATGATGTGATTTACTGTAAAGGTTAAAAACACAGGAGGAAGTAAATGGCTGAATCTTCATCACAAACAGGAGGCAGAAAAAGGGGGAACATGGAAGAACCAGAATTATGTAAGTTATACAGTTTATGCATGATTAGTTTTCTGTATGTTTTAATGAAATACTGTCACTATTATAATCTATATTGTTATAAAAATGATCTCAGTGAATGGCTTAATTGTTTTAACTGCCTTATGTAACAAGTATAAGAGTTGTGTTATAATACACAAACATCTTAGAAAGACATTTATTTACACTGATCCTGTAACTATGGAGGATTTATATTACTTTATTAGTTATAAATTCAATATGTAATTCAATAAAGAATATTTAATGAAATGTAAGAAATAAATAAGACCTCATTAGAATTATATTATTTATTATTGTTTTATTTCTTTCTTTATTGTTTGTATTTATTTGCATAGATATATAAAAGTGAGATGTTTTGTTTGCTATTTTAATATGTGGATATTAATTTATTTCACTGACACTGAAAGGCAGAAAAATTAATCAGAATCAGGTTTATTGTCCAAGGGTGTTGACACACACAAGGAACTTGGTTCCAGCTGTTTGTGACTCTCAAAAGTACAGACATATATAACATTATACTACACAAGACAGGACAATACAGACTGTACAAGAAAATGCAGACAATGTGATACAATATAGACAGTATGAGTATTAAATATAATACAGAATATATGACTGGTCAATTATGTACATAAAGTGGGAGAAGTGCATGGTAGTGCTAATAACAATATGCAGCAGCTGTAGTGTGTGTAACATACACAGATAATGTGATGACTGACAGTTCTGATAATGCAGTACTTGTAGATATGAAGCGGGGAATATAATTATGGTGAGTTGGTAATCAGGGTGATTGATTCAAATTTAAATGATTAAAAAAAACCAAAACCTTGAAAATAAGCATCATGAAAAACTCCCTGAAAACTGTTTCTATGTAACTGACCTAAATGTCTGTAGAAACTAAACAGAAAATATACAAATAATAACAAATACATAGAAACTGTTAAAGAAAGATGTAAAATAGTTACCAAATAATATATTTAGCAAAATCTGTGACTGATTATTGTTGTGGAAGTTTTTGAGAAAATAAAAATAGCACACTGTTCAGAATGAGCAAGAGTAAAAAGATTCACAATGTATTTGTGCTGCTGCACAGCAGGACCCAGCACTCCTCGTGTATCATGATAGATGAAGGGCCTAGAACATTTATTACACTGAGGTTATATAGGAATGAGTTATAGGCAGAAAACAGAAGAAAGGAAAACATCAGCAATCATTGGCTAGATGCACAACGCTCGATCATCTACTGATCAGGATCTCACCAAGTTCTGCCTAAGTTGTTTATGAGCCTGAGTCTCACCATCACGTCTCCAGCTCCTTCTGACCCTCTAATATTGTACACAAATTCTCTCTGGTAATAACAATTTCTAGTCACAAATAACTTCTAGTCACGTGCACAGAAGGTCAGACAGCATTCATAGTAAAATATTACATCACAATAATGTGTTATATGTAATATTCATCTTGAATATTGATAATGCTTATTACAAACTTCATTTAACAAAACGTTGCAACATTAATAACTTGTAAATGTATAATGTAACACCAAACAATGTAGAACACAACATTTTAAATACACATTGATGTCCAAAAGTCTAAGACTTATAAAAGATTAATCTAGGAATCTGTAAATGAACATTAACATGAAATTACAGGCTGAAAAATGTGTCACTTTGTTGAGTAAAAATGTGTTATTGTTGGAGCTCGGCAGTGACACTTTGTTACGTTCCCAGGGAACAAAAGGAGTCTGGGGATGGAGGGATGAGTAACAGAATAAAAGGTGGTGTGTGTCAACTTTGAGGATCAACAACTCAACCCCAATCCTGTCACAAAAAAGAATGTCACTATACATCCATCCATCTTCTACCGCTTATCCGGGGCCGGGTCGCGGGGGCAGCAGTCTGAGCAGGGACACCCAGACTTCCCTCTCCCCAGACACTTCCTCCGGGGGAATACCGAGGCGTTCCCAGGCCAGCCGAGAGACATAGTCCCTCCAGCGTGTCCTAGGTCTTCCCCAGGGCCTCCTCCCGGTTGGACATGCCCGGAACACCTCCCCAGGGAGGCGTCCAGGAGGCATCCGGAACAGATGCCCGAGCCACCTCAGCTGACCCCTCTTGATGTGGAGGAGCAGCGGCTCTACTCTGAGCTCCTCCCGAGTGACCGAGCTCCTCACCCTATCTCTAAGGGAGCGCCCAGCCACTCTGCGGAGGAAACTCATTTCGGCCGCCTGTTTCCGGGATCTTGTCCTTTCGGTCATGACCCAAAGCTCATGACCATAGGTGAGGGTAGGAACGTAGATCGACTGGTAAATAGAGAGCTTCGCCTTGCGGCTCAGTTCTTTCTTCACCACAACAGACCGGTATATCGATCGCATCACTGCAGAAGATACACCGATCCTCCTGTCGATCTCCCGCTCCATCCTTCCCTCACTCGTGAACAAGACCCCAAGATACTTAAACTCCTCCACTTGAGGCAGGGGCTTTCCACCATCCTGAAGGGGGCAAGCCACCCTTTTTCGGCTGAGAACCATGGCCTCGGATTTGGAGGTGCTGATTCTCATCCCCGCCGCTTCACACTCGGCTGCAAACCATCCCAGTGCACTCTGAAGGTCCTGATTTGAAGAAGCCAACAGGACAACATCATCTGCAAAAAGCAGAGACAAAATCCCGTGGTCCCCAAACCGGACTCCCTCCGGCCCCCGACTGTGCCTAGAAATCCTGTCCATATAAATAATGAACAGGACCGGTGACAAAGGGCAGCCCTGCCGGAGTCCAACATGCACCGGGAACAAGTTTTACTGCTAAGACTTACTGCTGGCAATGCGAACCAAACTCCTGCTCCGGTCATATAGGGACCGGACAGCCCTTAGCAGAGGGCCCCGGACCCCATACTCCCAGAGCACCCCCCACAGATCACCACGAGGGACACAGTCGAATGCCTTCTCCAGATCCACAAAGCACATGTGGACTGGTTGGGCAAACTCCCATGAACCCTCCAGCAACCTAGTGAGGGTATAGAGATGGTCCACTGTTCCACGACGAAACCCACATTGTTCCTCCTGAATCCGAGGTTCGACTATCGGCCGGATTCTCCTCTCCAGTACCCTGGCATAGACTTTTCCGGGGAGGCTGAGGAGTGTGATCCCCCTGTAGTTGGAACACACCCTCCGGTCCCCCTTCTTAAACAGAGGGACCACCACCCCAGTCTGCCAGTCCAGAGGCACTGTCCCCAGCCGCCATGCGATGTTGCAGAGGCGTGTCAACCACAATAAGGTGGCGGTTCAAGGAGGGGTGTCACTATACATCCAAGTCAAAATGATTTTTTTCATGTACATGAAGTGCAGGAGGGTTTGAAGACTTCAAGAGGGGGATCAGGACAAAACAATAAGCAGAACCCATCTAACTCATTTAGGGAGAAACTAAATAAGCTACAAAAGAAAATAAAAAACAAAGATTACAACACAATACACAAACGCTATTACTAACATAAACAGGAGAAAACAAGATCCAAAAGAAATGGCACCCCTTCCCTACTAACCCCTTTCCAAATTAACAATAGAACTCAATAAATAAAGAATGAAAAAGTGTAACAAATATTAACTTACAACCAAAAGAAAAACTTCCTGTTACAGAGATGTCAATTCCAACAACAGAAAGAATAACAAAATATCAAACAAACTCAATCAAAGTACAATCACTAAACAGTAAATACAAACTTCTGGGAGAGATTTAAAGCATCTCCCAAAAACAGCTCACTCTCTCACACAACTAACCACACCAGCACCCACCCAACCACCCACACACAACTAGCAGGACAATGCTGTATAAATAAACTCTGCATCCTCTCATCATCCAAACAGAGCTGATGTTCAATCAGTGATGTCAGATGGCAACCATTTTTCACTGAAATATTCATAAATCTATTCTACAAAAATAACATTTTTACACTAACAGTAACTGACACCCCAACAAGTGCCTTTACACAGTTTAGGAAAACTTGTAGACATTCTGGTCTGTGATTTTCACACCTAAACTACAGATGCAGTTTAATCTATTTACACCATTTATCAACAATGTGTAACATTTTCTTTTCTAGTTTCTCATGACTCCAGGAGTCTCCTGTCTAAAGATCTGCTGCTGTGTCTGATCTGTGTGGATGTGCTCACTGATCCAGTCACCACTCCATGTGGACATAACCTCTGTAAGAGCTGCCTTACACTGTGCTGGGACATGAATCAACACTGTCACTGTCCATTATGGAACAAGAAATTCACCAAGAGACCTGAACTGAAGATTAATACAACACAGAGAGAGGTTGCAGATCACTTCAAGAAGAAAAGTGGTTCTAACAAACCTGAGGTTCTTTGTGATGCCTGCAGTGGAGAGAAGCTGAAGGCCCTAAAATCCTGTCTGGATTGTGGACTGAGTTTCTGTAAAATTAATTTAGAGCCACATTATCATGTTCCAAAACTTAAGAAACACAAACTAATAAACCCTGTGGAGAACCTGGTGGCCAACATATGCCAGAAACATGAGAGAGTTCAGGACACTCAGTAAAACAAAGCAAAGTGTGTACAAACATGACATGAGTTAATATCTGATAGATTCAGTAGTTTAATTCTTATTTGTAGAAATGAACAAAGTTCACTATCAGTGTTATCTGATTGAAGTGAAAATGTGTTCCTCCTTTAGAGAAGCACAGAGAAAGAGAAAGCAGACAATGTTAAAGTCTTCACTGCTCTGATTCACTCCATTGAGAGAAGTCAGGCTGAGCTGCTGGAGATGATGGAGGAGAAGCAGAAAGCAGCAGAGAGGAAGGCTGAAGGACTCATTAAAGAGCTGGAGCAGGAAGAGACACTGAGCTGGAGCAGCTCTCACACACTGAGGAGCATCTCCACCTCCTACAGGTCAGTGTTCCTCTCTCTGCTCACTGACAATGCAGAACATCACAGAACAACACTAACCATGCTGAGGGATTTCTCCTCTCTCCTGCTCTACTGTAGATTTACTCCTCCATGTGCAGCCCTCCACACACCAAGAACTGGACTGAGATCAGCATTAACACTGGTGTGAATGTGTACACTGTGACGACAGCTCTGTCTCAGCTTCAGCAGACTCTGAATGAGAAACTCACTAAATCACTCAATTACAAGTTAAAGAAAACAGGTGAGAAATTATTTTGTACTTTAGATTTGATAAAAAAGTCTCTAATAATAGACAAAAGTAGATGTTTTAGGTATATGTTTTGCAAAATCTAAATATTAAATACTAATAACTGATCTGAAATCTAATGACAGTGATGTTTTGTTGTAATTAGTTTCCACAGAACTGAAGAGGATTCAGCAGTATGCAGGTACAGTGAGCTTTTTGATCTCCTCTCATATTAAAATGTACATATCAGCATTACACCACTGCATCATCAGACTTATTTTCATCTGTAGATCTCTCCAGATAAAAGGAGTATTAAAGTGTCTCATTATCCTCCTCACTATAGCTCCTTATTACTGTCATGCACTAAAGCCCTTAAACCCTTTTCTACTTTAGAAACACTGATCATCTTCTTACATTTCACTAATAAAATAATGCAAGGAACAGATGTATGTTTGTACAGAGATTAACTTTATACCTTTCTAACTGCATGATAAAAGATGGATTTCTTTGACTATCAGTGATAAATGTAATCTTTATGCTGTCCAAAAGGTGAGAGTTTTAAAGTCATGCAGTTAGAAAAGAGTTTTTACACCATGCAGTGTTTCTGTCATTTACAGATAAACTTGAACATAAAAGTCATGAATGTATTCTACAAAAATATATTTTTTACACTAACACTAACTGACACGCTAAACAAGTGTCTTTGATAAATTATTTTTTTGTACCAGTTAAAGAAAACGTGTAGAAATTCAGAAATTATATTTATCATCAGAACCAGGAAAATCTCCATACGTTCTCACTAATGACAGAGAGAGAGAGAGAGAGAGTGTGTGTTTGGGAATGTGTGTGTGTGTGTGTGTGTGTGTGTAAATGAGTATATCTGCTTATGGTGGTGTGAGTTATGATTTCTTCAATCTTCATCATTTACCCAAACGTCTACCTTTTAGTGTAAAACTCTACAAAACAAACAAGTAAACAAACAAATAACTAACAAACTTGAGAGGAAACATTTAAAATGTGATTATTCAGTATTCTATCAGGTAACACAATACATGTCAAGCTCTTCAACATTTCACTAAATTCATATGGATCATTTTGTTCTCACAAAACACAGAGACAAGGCATTATGTATTTGAACAAGCTACAGTAAGTTCAGAAGTACAGACTCTAGGAAAATCCACTGGTGTCCCAGGGGCAGAAACCAGGGGTGTAGATTCTAAATGTAAAATGTTCAAATCTCACTATAAGAAGAAGCAGCACCTCTGGAGCAGAGGGCCTTTTGCTCAGGGGCCCAGCAGGGGCAGCTTTAACCCCAATTCTCTGCTCATCAACACAGATACTTAACCACTTTAACTACCACTGCCCCAAAGAAATAACACCAAATAACAAATAAATAAATAAATAAATAAATAAATTATGTTTATATGTTTTAATCAGTTACAGACTGCCTTCATTTGGACTTATGCTCTGTATAATATTTTTAATGAAACAATCATAAATGCTTGTGGACAACAGATAGATTAGACATGAATGGATGGACTGAATCAGTAGATTGACTGAATGCTAGATAAAATGATGGGAATTATGTAGAGACACTGCAAATCTTACAAAGCTAATTTTATTTCAATTAATTTATTTTAATGTAAAAAATGTCTGGAAGCAAATTCATTCACACCAAATCTATTTATTAAACGTGATGACTTGTAAAACCATAAATAGTATATAAATTTTATATAGTATATAAAAAATAGTCACATAAACACAGGAGAAATTATTTTTTTATAAAGTAACTGGTAGAAGCTCTAGTGCAGAGACTTTATTGTTGATGACAGCTAACTGGAAGTAAACGTTACACTAGATACTTTTAATTTTACTTTCCATATCAAAATGCTCTTATGTAATGAGAAGTTATGTGAATCCGTGTGCAGGAGTTAAAATTTAGATTTAATATTTAATTTACATTTTTTAGATGTTCAGAGATTCATATTTTATAATTCAGATTTTCAAAATAACTGTTTTGTGTCCTGACATTAAATAAACCCCCAAAGGTTTGAGTCCAAATTCCACAACTTGGAGTAAATCCCTGTTCTTTCCCCTTCACTGTTCAGCTTTATGATTGGATTGAATTCAGCTTCCATGTTCCAATTCCATGTTTTATTTCTAAATGTAAAACCTACCAGATATTTATCACTAGAGACAGATTTTTTACCTCAAATGTTTTTCTCTCATGTTCTGTGACTCTTTCTGTGTATTTCCTGAAAAACAAAAATTACAAACACAAATTAATCACTAAAATTTCAGAAGGAACCTTTTTATATTTCGTATCTGTAACAGACTCTATTATAAACTGTATTTTTGAAATTTCAATGAAATAAAATTTCAAAAATCTTCTACAAATCCTTTTATAAATCGATAATGAATATGATCCACTGGATGATGATGTAATATTTTTTACATGTTTACTCATATAACACACTGTGTTTCTCTCAGTGGATGTGACTCTGGATCCTGATACAGCTCATCCTGAACTCATCCTGTCTGCTGATGGAAAACAAGTGACAGATGGAGACAAAAGACAGAATCTCCCTGATACACCACAGAGGTTTAATCGGTGTATCTGTGTTCTGGGAAAGCAAAGTTTCTCCTCAGTGAGATTTTATTATGAGGTGCAGGTCAGAGGGAAAACTGACTGGTCATTAGGAGTCGTGAGAGAGAACATTAACAGGAAGAAGAAGATTACACTGACTCCTCAGAATGGATTCTGGACTGTGATCCTGAGGAATGAGAATCAGTATAAGGCTTGTGAAGGTCCCTATGTCTCCCTCAGACTGAGAGAGAAGGTGGAGGTTGTGGGGGTGTTTGTGGACTATGAGGAGGGTCTGGTCTCCTTTTATGATGTGAAGTCCAGAGCTCATATCTACTCTTTCACTGGTCAGACTTTCACTGAGAAACTTTATACATTCTTCAGTCCTGGTTTAAGAAAAAGAGGTAAAAATGCAGCACCACTGATCATCTCTCCTGTATTTAAGACTGAATAAATTTAAACCTCACAAATGTGATCATCAGATGGTAAGAGTAAAAAGAATTTGTTTACTTTTTTGGTTAGATTTTAGAAACACATATATCTTTTTAAAATGCTGTACCTATTAATTTAATACCTGGTTTTAATTGTAATCCTCTAGTCTGTTTATTATGAATATGTGACATTATGACTGTGGAACTACAAATCACATATTAAACTATTTATCCAGTAATCAGGATATTTTGTGTTTGTTTTTTTGTTTATGGGAATGTATTTTATTTCACTGTGTTGGTGTGTTTTTTGTTACATTATAAATAGTTGGAGTAATTCATAGTTTATTTATAAGATGAGAAAATTTGTTGTTATTCCATGATGGAGGGAGGGGAGAGAGACAGAGAGAGAGAGAGAGAGAGAGAGTGAGTGAGAGACAGAGAGAGACACAGAGAGAGAGAGAGACAGAGAGACACAGCAAGAGAGAGAGACAGAGAGAGAGAGAGAGACAGAGAGAGAGACAAAGAGAGATCCTTTATTTGCACAAGTCACGTAAAAAACAACAACCAGCGTAACTCAACAACTATATAAATAAATAAATAAATAAATAAATAAATAAATAAATAAATAAATAAGAGTATTAAAATAATTCAAATAAATTAGGTTAACTGATAATACTAATAATCATCATTAGCTTAGCTCTGGTGCAAAGCTTAGTTCTCCTTCAATGATAGCACATAGACCATTGTTACAACACCACACTGACTGAAACATGTGCAGGTTATTCATGCTGTTATAGAAATTAAAATCTGTCAGTACTCTTGATTTTTGGTTAACGGTGGTTTGTACAGTGTCTCCACTCTGGTTTAATATCATCATTAAAACCAAGTACATTTCTCCATGGGGTGTCGACCCTCACACTCAGTTTTTTCTTATTTAAAACCTTAACACAGGCTCTGTAGAGCAGCTTCCCCGACACTGTCCCAAAGTCCATCTCCGAATCGCCCCGGCACTCCAGGAGGGGAACTTCACACCCATCGAGGTCAGGAGCGATGTTCAGCTGGGGAAAGGGTTCCTCCTCTGCAGGACCGGTCTCTGTATACTGTTAGTCCATCAGCCGAACACGCTCCTCAGATGTAACGGAGGACCTCCAGCGGTGTAAGAGTTGACTGACAACACGCAGGGACCACATTCCCATACGCGCTGCCAGGTCCTCCACCTTTGACAGGTCAGCTCCCGCAATGTTCACAAGCTCCCGGAGTGTCACAATGCAATGCACGGTGGCTTAGTGGTTAGCACGTTCGCCTCACACCTCCAGGGTCGGGGTTCGATTCCCACCTCCACCTTGTGTGTGTGGAGTTTGCATGTTCTCTCCGTGCCTCGGGGGTTTCCTCCGGGTACTCCGGTTTCCTCCTCCGGTCCAAAGACATGCATGGTAGGTTGAGGCATGGTAGGCACAGGCTCCCCGTGACCCGAGGTAGTTCGGATAAGCGGTAGAAGATGAATGAATGAATGAATGAATGAAGATGCCTCACTTCGTTCTCAAAGCCTGTTGTAAGATCCTGTGTATATTTGCTCACTAATGAGTGGCAAGCTGGATGAATCTGATCTTGTTTTTAGTCTTTTAACTTCAAGATTGCAAAAAACTCTTCATATATCTTTGCAGTGGTTTCGAAGCGGATATCCAGTGCAGAGATTATATTATCCAATGCCACAAAAAACACGTCGTTTCGAAACCGAATTTCTTCTGTCTCTAGTTGGTTAGCATCCTCTGAACTCTGACTCTCATCTGCAAAGCGCTTTCTTTTTTTGTGGCTGACTAGAAACCCCATGGGCACATCCATAGCTTCTGCAATGAGGGAAGCTTCTGCAAAAGATTATCCCATGAGTTACGCTAAACTTCCATCTCCTCTTTAAGTGCCCGTATGTTGTCTATTTCAACTTCGATTGAAATTTTCCCTGATTGCAGAATTAGGTTTCTATCTTCAATGGACTGCAGCATTTTCTTCCATACAGTGAGAAGAACTATGGCTTTGAAGGACATGAAGAACTGTTTTAGACCACTGGCCTCTGACCTAGCTTCATTGGTTAAACTGCACTTTGCAAGGATGGTGTCCAGAGCTTCTATAATTGATGGCAAGTGGTTTGCTACAGGTTTAACTGCAGCTACAGTATGTGTGCACTCCACCTGGTCTCTGATAAGCGTTGAAGGGAGCAGCCAGTCTGAACTTTAAGTATTGCCCAACACTCGGGACTTGCACTAAAGAGATTGTACAAGGGGTCCAAAAAATGTGGAAAGATCAGGACAAGACTCTGCTGCTTGTACACCAACAAGATTCAGAGAGTGCGAGGCACAGGGTGAATATGTGGCAAGAGGGTTTATTTTCTTTATATTACATATTTGCCCCATTATCAAACCCTTGTCCCCTGCAATCTGAAATTTACATTTACAGCATTTGGCAGACGCCCTTATCCAGAGCGACGTACATAAGTGCTTAAATCTCTAACATTGAATCATTAATAATTAAGATACCATGAGTTTAAAACATTTGTTCAAAGTTACAATGAAAGGGTGTCAAAGGTTGTATTTTTTTTTTTTTAATGCAAAAGATAAGGAAAGAAGTGCTAGTTGAAGTGTTTCCTGAATAAATAGGTCTTCAACCGCCGCTTGAAAATAGCCAGTGACTCAGCTGTCCGGACCTCTAGGGGAAGTTCATTCCACCACCTTGGAATACAATATATCATGATATAATATATCAATGGAAGGTTCCCCCAAAGTCTTCAGTGTCATTTCTGATATTTCCTGGCCAGTCTTACCATTGAACGCGCGCGGTATAAAAAAAATAAATAAAAATAACCTGACAGTACCCGCCCGCCCGGCAGCAGTTTTCCCACAAAAGTAAATCGGGCCCTGAAAAGACACCACAAAACTGTCGTAAAGAATGTCTTGATCGACTGGGATACAGCAGCTCTTTTGGCCTCCCTCTCCTTCTTTTCATGGCGTTTCTGGTTCCCTGATTTATGTGTACGTATCATTTTCAATCGGTCAGTCAGTCTCCGTCTCTTCCACCAAGTTCATCTCTAACTTCAGCTGCTGCGTCAACACTGTTACCAGCGTGAAGTTGCCCCCAAACAATGTAAAACGTCAACAAAATAGTCTCGTTCGTTTGTGCTTTGTTTGTGCTGGTTTGTGCTGCTAAAAGTTTTGTTTGTGCTGTTTCGGTTTTTATAATATTAAAACAATATTAGGTGGTCATTCACTCAGCCCCCCACCTGCTCCAGATTCAACAAAATCGTCGTTTGTGCTCCGTTTGTGCCGGTGTTTTAATATTGAACATTATAGGTGGGTTATAAATGCTGGTATTACAATACTAATAGAGTAAAATAGATCATTTAACTGGTCACACATTTATGATTCATGAGCAGTGACTATTTTATTTCAGATTTGTCATTTGTTCAAACTCTCACCCACATATTTCATGTTAGTAAAGATGTTTTAATAGAACGACAACTCAACTGTCAAGACTATTAAACAATCCAATAAAGAATTATCTTTACTTCCCTGGTCTCTCCTGACTTTTTATTTTATTTACTTTAAAACTTTGTATTATTATTTATTTAAGGTTTTAAATAAGAAGAAACTGAGTGTGAGGGTCGACACCCCATGGAGAAATGTACTTGGTTTTAATAATGATATTAAACCAGAGTGGAGACACTGTACAAACCACCGTTAACCAAAAAAGCTGCCGACCTCCAGTGGAGGATTTTACACTGTATTCTCTCTGTGAACTCTTTTATTTCCATTTTAAACCCTGATGTTACACATGACTGTCTTTTCTGTTCACAGAGACAAACTGTTGTTCATGCTTTTATTCACTACTCCAGCTTACAGTCTTTCTTTGTGTTTTTACGGAGCTTCTTAAGGTCTTTTAATGTTGATTTTCAGTGTTTTATTCTTGGTTTTAAATATGTCAGGAGAGACCGGTTCAGGTGCCAACTGATCAATTTTATCTTTGGTCAGGCAAAAATGGCAATATACCTGAGCCGAAAAAACAAAATTGCTCAAAATGCAGACTGTGTGTCTAAAGTAATCTTCTCCAGACTTATTAAATCAAGAGTACTGACGGATTTTAATTTCTATAACAGCATGAATAACCTGCACATGTTTCAGTCAGTGTGTTGTTGTAAAAATGTTCTATGCACAGTCATTGAAGGAGAACTAAGCTTTGCACCAGAGCTAAGCTAATGATGATTATTAGTATTATCAGTTAACCTAATTTATTTGAATTATTTGAATTATTATATTTATTTATTTATATAGTTATTGAGTCACGCTGATTGTTGTTTTTTACGTGACTTGTGCAAATAAAGGGTCTCTCTCTCTCTCTCTCTCTCTCTCTCTCTCTCTCTCTCTCCCTTCCTTCCTTCTCGGAGCATCGTGGAATAACAACAAATTTTCTCATCTTATAAATAAACTATGAATTACTCCAACTATTTATAATGTAACAAAAAACACACCAACACAGCGAAATAAAATACATTCCCATAAACAAAAAAACAAACACAAAATATCCTGATTGTTGGATAAATAGTTTAATATGTGATTTGTAATGACAAAGTTCCACAGTCATAATGTCACAATCATAACAAACAGACTGTAGGATTACAATTAAAACCAGGTATTAAAATAATAGGTACAGCATTTTAAAAGGATATATGTGTTTCTAAAATCTAACCAAAAAGTAAACTAATTATTTTTACTCTTACCATCTGATGATCAAATTTGTGAGGTTTAAATTTATTCAGTCTTAAATACAGGAAAGATGATCAGTGGTGCTGAATTTTTACCTCCTTCATTTAAACCAGGACTGAAGTATGGATAGAGTTCCTCAGTGAAAGTCTGACCAGTGAAAGAGTAGATATGAGCTCTGGACTTCACATCATAAAAGGAGACCAGACCCTCCTCATAGTCCACAAACACCCCCACAACCTCCACCTCTCTCAGTCTGAGGCGGACAGAGGGACCTTCACAAGCCTTATACTGATTCTCATTCCTCAGGATCACAGTCCAGAATCCATTCTGAGGAGTCGGTGTAATCTTCCTCTTCCTGTTAATGTTCTCTCTCACGACTCCTAATGACCAGTCAGTTTTCCCTCTGACCTGCACCTCATAAAAAAATCTCCCTGAGGAGAAACTTTGCTTTCCCAGAACACAGATACACCGATTAAACCTCTGTGGTGTATCAGGGAGATTCTGTCTTTTGTCTCCATCTGTCACTTGTTTTCCATCAGCAGACAGGATGAGTTCAGGATGAGCTGTATCAGGATCCAGAGTCACATCCACTGAGAGAAACACAGTGTGTGATATGAGTAAACATGTAAAAAATATTACATCATCATCCAGTGGATCATATTCATTATTGATTTATAAAAGGATTTGTAGAAGATTTTTAAAATTTTATTTCATTGAAATTTCAAAAATACGGTTTATAATAGGAGTCTGTTAAAGATACGAAATATAAAAAGGTTCCTTCTGAAATATTAGTGATTAATTTGTGTTTGTAATTTTTGTTTTTCAGGAAATACACAGAAAGAGTCACAAAACATGAGAGAAAAACATTTGAGGTAAAAATGTTGAGTGTCTCTAGTGATAAATATCTGGTAGGTTTTACATTTAGAAATAAAACATGGGACTCTCAAGTGATTGAGAGAAACTGTGTGTTTTTATAGTCTTTTTAAACTGTATGATTATAAATCTCTCAGCCTTCTTTGTCCAGCAAAACAACATTCCCCTCTGATAGACAAAGAGTTTTATACTCATCACTTTTCCACATACACGGTGTAACAAATCATTCAGAATCATTCATTATTTCCACACAATGTTTTACTAACATCTAGAATCTTTCATTTCTAAAAGTGAAGCTGAATTCAATCCAATCATAAAGCTGAACAGTGAAGGGGAAAGAACAGGGATTTACTCCAAGTTGTGGAATTTGTACTCAAACCGATCTTAATGTCAGGACACAAAACAGTTATTTTGAAAATCTGAATTATAAAATATGAATCTCTAACATCTAAAAAATATAAATTAAATGTTAAATCTAAATTTTAACTCCTGCACACGGATTCACATAACTTCTCATTACATAAGAACATTTTGATATGGAAAGTAAAATTAAAAGTATCTAGTGTAACGTTTACTTCCAGTTAGCTGTCATCAACAATAATGTCTCTGCACTAGAGCTTCTACTAGTTACTTTAGAAAAAATAATTTCTCCTGTGTTTATGTGACATACTATTTATGGTTTTACAAATCATCACGTTTAATAAATAGATTTGGTGTGAATGAATTTGCTTCCAGACATTTTTTACATTAAAATAAATTAATTGAAATAAAATTAGCTTTGTAAGATTTGCAGTGTCTCTACATAATTCCCATCATTTTATCTAGCATTCAGTCAATCTACTGATTCAGTCCATCCATTCATGTCTAATCTATCTGTTGTCCACAAGCATTTATGATTGTTTCATTAAAAATATTATACAGAGCATAAGTCCAAATGAAGGCAGTCTGTAACTGATTAAAACATATAAACATTATTTATTTATTTATTTGTTATTTGGTGTTATTTCTTTGGGGCAGTGGTAGTTAAAGTGGTTAAGTCTCTGTGTTGATGAGCAGAGGATTGGGGTTAAAGCTGCCCCTGCTGGGCCCCTGAGCAAAAGGCCCTCTGCTCCAGAGGTGCTGCTTCTTCTTATAGTGAGATTTGAACATTTTACTATGTATATGATGAAGACAGAGGAGAATCTACACCCCTGGTTTCTGCCCCTGGGACACCAGTGGATTTTCCTAGAGTGTGTACTTCTGAACTTACTGTAGCTTGTTCAAATACATAATGCCTTGTTTCTGTGTTTTGTGAGAATAAAATGATCCATATGAATTCAGTGAAATGTTGAAGAGCTTGACATGTATTGTGTTACCCGATAGGATACTGAATAATCACATTTTAAATGTTTCCTCTCAAGTTTGTTAGTTATTTGTTTGTTTACTTGTTTGTTTTGTAGAGTTTTACACTAAAAGGTAGACGTTTGGGTAAATGATGAAGATTGAAGAAATCATAACTCACACCACCATAAGCAGATATACTCATTTACACACACACACACACACACACACACACACACACTTCCAAACTCTCTCTCTCTCTCTCTCTCTCTCTCTCCCTCTCTGTCATTAGTGAGAACATATGGAGGTTTTCCTGATTCTGATGAGAAATATAAAATATTTTCCTTTTGCATCTTTACTTTAGTGATATATTTGTGTTTGTGATTTTTATCACTCAGGAAAGACAGAAAGAGACACAGAACATAAGAGAAACACATTTAAGGAAAAATCTTGATACAGACGGACAAAATAGTTCAGTAATTGTCTCTATACAGTAAACTGTGTCTGTAGTTTAGGTCTGAAAAACACAGGCCTGAATTTCTACAAATTCTGGTACAAAAAAATCATTTATCAAAGACACTTGTTTAGGGTGTCAGTTAGTGTTAGTGTAAAAAATATATTTTTGTAGAATACATTCATGACTTTTATGTTCAAGTTTATCTGTAAATGACAGAAACACCGCATGGTGTAAAAACTCTTTTCTAACTGCATGACTTTAAAACTCTCACATTTTGGACAGCATAAAGATTACATTTACCACTGATAGTCAAAGAAATCCATCTTTTATCATGCAGTTAAAAAGGTATAAAGTTAATCTCTGTACAAACATACATCTGTTCCTGCATTATTTTATTAGTGAAATGTAAGAAGATGATCAGTGTTTCTAAAGTAGAAAAGGGTTTAAGGGCTTTAGTGCATGACAGTAATAAGGAGCTATAGTGAGGAGGATAATGAGACACTTTAATACTCCTTTTATCTGGAGAGATCTACAGATGAAAATAAGTCTGATGATGCAGTGGTGTAATGCTGATATGCACATTTTAATATGAGAGGAAATCAAAAAGCTCACTGTACCTGCATACTGCTGAATCCTCTTCAGTTCTGTGGAAACTAATTACAACAAAACATCACTGTCATTAGATTTCAGATCAGTTCTTGGTATTTAATATTTAGATTTTGCAAAACATCTACTTTTGTCTATTAT
This sequence comes from Tachysurus vachellii, assembly GCF_030014155.1. Taxonomy (NCBI): domain Eukaryota; kingdom Metazoa; phylum Chordata; class Actinopteri; order Siluriformes; family Bagridae; genus Tachysurus; species Tachysurus vachellii. Next base: position 4,850,594 of record NC_083475.1, read on the forward strand.
TAGATTTTTTTTTATCAAATCTAAAGTACAAAATAATTTCTCACCTGTTTTCTTTAACTTGTCATTGACTGATTTAGTGAGTTTCTCATTCAGAGTCTGCTGAAGCTGAGACAGAGCTGTCGTCACAGTGTCCACACTCACATCAGTGTTAATGCTGATCTCAGTCCAGTTCTTGGTGTGTGGAGGGCTGCACATGGAGGAGTAAATCTACAGTAGAGCAGGAGAGAGGAGAAATCCCTCAGCATGGTTAGTGTTGTTCTGTGATGTTCTGCATTGTCAGTGAACAGAGAGAGGAACACTGACCTGTAGGAGGTGGAGATGCTTCTCAGTGTGTGAGAGCTGCTCCAGCTCAGTGTCTCTCCTCTTTAGCACACTGATTTCCTGCTCCAGCTCTTTAATGAGTCCTTCAGCCTGCCTCTCTGCTGCTTTCTGCTTCTCCTCCATCATCTCCAGCAGCTCAGCCTGACTTCTCTCAATGGAGCGAATCAGAGCAGTGAAGACTTTAACATTGTCTGCTTTCACTTTCTCTGTGCTTCTCTAAAGGAGGAACACATTTTCACTTCCATCAGATAACACTGATAGTGAACTTTGTTCATTTCTACAAATAGGAATTAAACTACTGAATCTGTCAGATATTAACTCATGTCATGTTTGTACACACTTTGCTTTGCTCTACTGAGTGTTTGATCTCTTTTATCTTCTTCAGTTGGTCCTGAACTCTCTCATGTTTCTGGCATATGTTGGCCACCAGGTTCTCCACAGGGTTTATTAGTTTGTGTTTCTTAAGTTTTGGAACATGATAATGTGGCTCTAAATGAATTTTACATAAACTCAGTCCACAATCCAGACAGGATTTTAGGGCCTTCAGCTTCTCTCCACTGCAGGCATCACAAAGAACCTCAGGTTTGTCAGAACCACTTTTCATCTTGAATCGATCTGCAACCTCTCTCAGTGTTGTATTAATCTTTAGTTCAGGTCTCTTGGTGAATTTCTTGTTACATAATGGACAGCGACAGTGATGATTCATGTCCCAGCACAGTGTAAGGCAGCTCTTACAGAGGTTGTGTCCACATGGAGTGGTGACTGGATCAGTGAGCACATCCACACAGATCGGACACAGCAGCAGATCTTTAGACAGGAAACTCCTGGAGTCATGAGAAACTAGAAAATGTTACACATTGTTGATAAATGGTGTAAATAGATTAAACTGCATCTGTAGTTTAGGTGTGAAAATCACAGACCAGAATGTCTACAAGTTTTCCTAAACTGTGTAAAGGCACTTGTTGGGTTGTCAGTTACTGTTAGTGTAAAAATGTTATTTTTGTAGAATAGATTTATGAATATTTCAGTGAAAAATGGTTGCCATCTGACATCACTGATTGAAGATCAGCTCTGTTTGAATGATGAGAGGATGCAGAGTTTATTTAAACAGCATTGTCCTGCTAGTTGTGTGTGGGTGGTTGGGTGGGTGCTGGTGTGGTTAGTTGTGTGAGAGAGTGAGCTGTTTTTGGGAGGCGCTTTAAATCTCTCCCAGAAGTTTGTATTTACTGTTTAGTGATTGTACTTTGATTGAGTTTGTTTGATATTTTGTTATTCTTTCTGTTGTTGGAATTGACATCTCTGTAACAGGAAGTTTTTCTTTTGGTTGTAAGTTAATATTTGTTACAGTTTTTCATTCCTTATTTGTTCAATTCTATTGTTAATTTGGAGAGGGGTTAGTAGGGAAGGGGTGCCATTTCTTTTTTGATCTTGTTAGTAATGGAGTTAGTGTATTCTGTTGTAATCTTTGTTTTTTTATTTTCTTTTGTAGCTTATTTAGTTTCTCCCTAAATGAGTTAGATGGGTTCTGCTTATTGTTTTGTCCTGATCCCCCTCTTGAAGTCTTCAAACCCTCCTGCACTTCATGTTTGGGAATAAATGAGCTTTGTTCATTTTGACTTGGTTATATAGTGACATTCTTTTTTGTGACAGGATTGGGGTTGAGTTGTTGATCCTCAAAGTTGACACACACCACCTTTTATTCTGTTACTCATCCCTCCATCCCCAGACTCCTTTTGTTCCCTGGGAATGTAACGAAGTGTCACTGCCGAGCTCCAACAATAACACATTTTTACTCAACAAAGTGACACATTTTTCAGCCTGTAGTTTCATGTTAATGTTCATTTACAGATTCCTAGATTAATCTTTTATAAGTCTTATATTTTTGGACATCAATGTGTATTTAAAATGTTGTGTTCTACATTGTTTGGTGTTACATTATACATTTTGAAGTTATTTAGTGTTGCAACATTTTGTTAAATGAAGTTTGTAATAATCATTATCAATATTCAAGATGAATATTACATATAACACATTATTGTGATGTAATATTTTACTATGAAAGCTGTCTGACCTTCTGTGCACGTGACTAGAAGTTATTTGTGACTAGAAATTGTTATTACCAGGGAGAATTTGTGTACAATATTAGAGGGTCAGAAGGAGCTGGAGATGTGATGGTGAGACTCAGGCTCATAAACAACTTAGGCAGACCTTGGTAAGATCCTGATCAGTAGATGATTCGAGCGTTGTGCATCTAGCCAATGATTGCTGATGTTTTCCTTTCTTCTGTTTTCTGCCTATAAATCATTCCTATATAACCTCAGTGTAATAAATGTTCTAGGCCCTTCCTCTCTCATGATACACGAGGAGCGCTGGGGCCTGCTGTGCAGCAGCACAAATACATTGTGAACCTTTTTACTCTTGCTCGTTCTGAACAGTGTGCTATTTTTATTTTCTCAAAAACTTCCACAACAATAATCAGTCACAGATTTTGCTAAATATATTATTTGGTAACTATTTTACATCTTTCTTTAACAGTTTCTATGTATTTGTTATTATTTGTATATTTTCTGTTTAGTTTCTACAGACATTTAGCTCAGTTACAAAGAGACAGTTTTCAGGGAGTTTTTCATGATGCTTATTTTCAAGGTTTTGTTTTTTTAATCATTTAAATTTGAATCAATGTGAATCACCCTGATTACCAACTCACCATAATTATATTCCCCGCTTCATATCTACAAGTACTGCATTATCAGAACTGTCAGTCATCACATTATCTGTGTATGTTACACACACTACAGCTGCTGCATATTGTTATTAGCACTACCATGCACTTCTCCCACTTTATGTACATAACTGACCAGTCATATATTCTGTATTGTATTTAATACTCATACTGTCTATATTGTATCACATTGTCTGCATTTTCTTGTACAGTCTGTATTGTCCTGTCTTGTGTAGTATAATGTTATGTCTGTACTTTTGAGTGTCACAAACAGCTGGAACAGTTCCCTGTGTGTGTCAACACCCTTGGCCAATAAACCTGATTCTGATTCTGATTCATTTTTCTGCCTTTCAGTGTCAGTGAAATAAATTAAAATCCACATATTAAAATAGCAAACAAAACATTTCAATTTTATATATCTATGCAAATAAATACAAACTATAAAGAAATAAATAAAACAATAATAAATAATATAATAATAATGAGGTCTTATTTATTTCTTATATTTCATTAAATATTCTTTATTGAATTACATCTTGAATTTATAACTAATAAAGTAATATAAATCCTCCATAGTTACAGGATCAGTGTAAATAAATGTCTTTCTAAGATGTCTGTGTATTATAACACAACTCTTATTCTTGTTACATAAGGCAGTTAAGACAATTAAGCCATTCACTGAGATCATTTTTATAACAATATAGATTATAATAGTGACAGTATTTCATTAAAACATACAGAAAACTAATCATGCATAAACTGTATAACTTACATAATTCTGGTTCTTCCATGTTTCCCCTTTTTCTGCCTCCTGTTTGTGATGAAGATTCAGCCATTTACTTCCTCCTGTGTTTTTAACCTTTACAGTAAATCACATCATTCAGTCCACACATGTAACAGTATGAGGTTTTACTGATTAGTCTGTTTAACTCACTTATGTCTGTCTGCAGAGTTAAACCTAATGAATGACACTAAAACATTTAGTCTGTGATTTAAAACACATGTAAACATTCTCATCATCATGAGATTGTAATAAACACAGAATTTCACTGATCTTTCTCTCAGCTTTCAGCTCAATAACTGTATCATTCACAGTTTCTCACATCCAGATAAGTTTGTAAGTGTAAGTTTGTGTTCGAGTTTCACCCAGAGCTTACCACAGTCTGTATTGTCCTGTCCTGTGTAGTATAATGTTATGTTAAACTTCCTTGTGTGTGTCAACACCCTTGGCCAATAAACCTGATACTGATTCTGATTCTGATTCGTTTTTCTGCCTTTCAGTGTCAGTGAAATAAATTAATATACAAATATTAAAATAGCAAACAAAACATTTCACTTTTATATATCTATGCAAATAAATACAAATTATAAAGTGTAGCTGACCCCATCCTAATGACGACCAAAACTTTACTGATGGTCTTAATGAAGTTTTATTGAGCTTTGATAACTCCAACAGATCACAGTAAGAGCTTACGTATGCTTACGTATTACGTAGGGGGGGGTGTTAACAAAAATATAAAACTTTAGAGCTGAGAACCGTAGTGCTGTGATGCTTTTCACAACCGTGATCCGTGACTGCAATGGATGCTGCCGCTTTTCAAATAAGAGTCCCGCATTTATATCAAAATTGAACATCCAAAAATTCAAAATATGCCAAAATGTTATTTAAACAAATGAAATTTATAATAAAGGAAATATTCAAATATGTCTGATACACTCCCACCAAATTATAAATGTCTCTTAAACATGAATAATTTCCATTTATGTTTCTTTAACCTTTGTGTGTTTGAAGATATATAAAGTCCACATGTAAATCAGTTCATTCTGATTCTAATAGCAAAACCAACTTTTGAGCTGGCCTTTCTACCATTGATATCTTATTTATCCGTTCTCCTTTCTTGGACAATTTCCTGTCACCAAGTATTAATTCAATCCAATCTGTGAATATGTGGCCAACTTTACTTAAGACGCCGAGGTTCTTTTTTCCTTCTCGATAGGTGAGTAACATTGGTTTTGCACAGAACTAATATATGCCTTTGTCCTTTACATGATTATGCTTGTGTGTCATTTTTGCTTGTTTGTTTATCTGCAATCGTATTGTTCTTCCCTTCAGCTATGATAAAGACACATTTCTTTCCATTAGTTGTCTGGGTTACGTATGTATGCGTGGGCGGAGCTATTGATACAGGGGTGGGACCCATTTGGGTTAGGGGCGTGTTTGTTTTGGTGATTTCAAATGTCACCGTTGGCTTTCAAAAATCGGGAGACCCTTGGCCTGTTTCAGAAAGCAGGTTAAGTGAAACTCTGAGTATGTTAACCCTGAAAAAGGGAAACTCTGGCTTTTCCGTTTCAGAAAGGGAGGTATGTTAAAGCCGAGAAAGCAGGTTAAGTCAAGTCCGTTTCTGAAAAAGAGGTAACTTATACTCAGAGTCAGTTACCATAGTATCTTACTCCGTGAACCTAACCTGGGGCCTATTGCACAAAACTAGGATAAGGGATTAAGCCCGGGATATCTTGGTGATCCTGGCTCAATTTATCCGTGAACCGGTTGCACTAAAGCTGGATTAGGAGGCAGTAGGATGTTATGGTATAAATTACCATGGAGATTTATTCTGTGGAGCTAGCCTGCTCCAGACCAGGCTAAGTTCTAGGATCTATTTAATAATCTCATCCCTTATGTCAGTCAGCAGTCACCACAAACGGAAACCAATAGTTATTCCACTGCCCACTATACATTATCACATATAACTAAACCCACTGTCATTATTTAAACATTTTTGATCATTAATTTCAATCATTTTGGATAAATGATGATTTTTAGATGATGTTGCTATCATTAGATAATTTACAGTTTCCCATAGACTATAAGGCTATATATAAAATGCTAGAATATTAGGGCCACAGAGGAAAAAAAAAGAATATTCACAGACTTTGAGAATGAAGTCTTTTAATAATATTGTAACCCGTCGTTTTAGAGGAGTACGGTTGTTAAAATGACAGCTGTGGGGCATTTCGTGGAATTGTTCTTCAGTTTAGTTTCACAAACAAGGACATACTTAATCTTTTGGCACATCAGCATCACATTGTCATAAGTATCAGGGCTGTAAAAAGAATATGCATCTTTTCTGCAGAAAGAACCAGCCTCATAAATTTAAGACTTTTTCCTTCTTCCTCAGTGTGGCCCTAATACTCTGTTATATAAAATACACATTCCATATAAATATAAAAACACAAAGTGTAACATTATGTTCCTTTATTGAATAAGTATAAAAAAAGCAGGTAAACCATCACCTCCTTTTGAAACTGAAGTCACATAGTGACTCTACAACTGTGGTCCCAACCACATTGGTTGATTGTTTATATTTTAGATTGTTTTGATTTAATAATGTTAATTTAATTGTATTTAAACATGCCATCAAAATAAAATACAGTTGCACCAAAAAATGAATATAAAGTGATAAAACATTTTAACTCATTAGAACGCTAAATCAATGAGAACCCTGAGCTTGTTTCTTTGCAACGAGACGGTTCCATCTGGGGGTAATAACTGGAGACAATGACACCCAAAGTGTGTTGCTTATGTCCAGTTTATTCCGTTGTTTTGTTTTGGTTGCTGTCAGTGCAGAAAACCCCGCTTCACACAGATAGGATGTCGGAAATGGCAATAGGGATTTAAGTGATTTAAGTTCCTTTCCCAAGGAAACTTTCTAACGACATCAGTTTCATACTCATTTTTGCTAATTTGTGGGTTAAATTTGAGCAAACACAATATACACGTACAGTACACTAAGCACTGTTAAACATGAGAAAGTACCGGTGAACAGAGAGAAGAGCGATACACACCTTCTCTCCACCAAAGCTACAACGCCACTGCCGCTTGCAGCCGCTCAGCTCCAGAAGTCACCTAAAACACTGATATCACGATATTTTGCGCATGCGCGGTATTGGTGCGGCTTTAAGTGACGTCTCTCAGCTCCCGGTTAACATCTCGTCTATGGAAAGTCGCAGAAACCGAGAGAAATTCGCCACAGTAAATAAAATGGAAATAATTTCATGTTTCTTGGGCGGCCCGGTACCATTCGATCCATAGACTGGTACCGGTCCACGGCCCGGGGGTTGGGGACCACTGCTCTACAAGATGGAAAGCACAGAATCAAAGCATATTATACAACAAAGGGATAAATACACATTCAGAGGTCTGTATATAACACACCCCGCATGTCTGCACACTGAAATAAATGCAGGACAAATCCATACACATCAACTGAACAGACAAATGAATGGATGCAGTAGCCTCCCTGCAAGCTTTTATTACACACAGTATACAGCACAACCATCATAAGAGGCCAAATAAATAAAAAAAAAAAATGGGGGCCCTCTCCTTCCTCAGGCAGGCCACATTGTGGAGGACAGCACAAGCCACAGTAATGTCACATGTTTGCTGGCACTGATTGGTGTAGCAGCAGCAGCGTGTAGCAGCAGCAGCGGATTTGGAGCTCTCACATCTTCCAAGCTTCGAGCTCGTAGCCATCCTTGAATTTTTTGGTTTTGTGTTATGCCATACGGAACCGGGGGCCACTGAACCTGCATTAACGACGACAGTGGGGGCTCGCCGATAGCCTTAGCCACCGGGTAGGCACGTATGGTTGTGTTGCGGTTAGATTGTAGCATCTATGGTCATAATACGTGATGTTTGAATTGTTTGCGCGTCGCATTTGTTTGCTTGGCTGAGTATTTTTATTCAATTCCGATTTATCTTGAGTTTATCCTTACCTTTTAATATCTTTATTTATTTGTTTTCCCAGTGCCCGCTGCTAGCTGGTTAGCATCACTAGCCTGTTAGCCCGGTTCCGCTAATACACATTACACTCTGATTCCCAACCTTTTACAAAGGTTGAACACATCGGCAATACATCTTAAACCTAGAATAATTGCTCGATATACGTTTTGATATCGCTACATCCTATTTATTTATTTGTTTTCCCTCCGTCCGCTTCTATCCGGCTAGCATAACTAACCTGTTAGCCCGGCTACCTCTAGTAGACCTTTTTCACACCAATTATCTCTGTTGTACTTGCTCTATAACATCATCACTTGGTGGAACTGGAGCTGGAGGCCGTGGAGAAGCAGATCTGCGACCTACAGGTGAAGCAGGCCGAGCTGCGGGAGTGGAAAGCCGCGCTGGAAGGTCGGTCGGTCGCTCACCTGTCTCAGGTAAACTCTCGCCATGTAATTACCTCCACCTCTTCTCCGTGTGTTTCTCTGTCCAGGCCCAACGCACCCAGGAAGCAGCAGAGGACGCGCGCCGGGCCCCGGTTGAGGACCTCTCCCCCTCCACCACCGCCGGTCTTCAAGATCCACACCCAGAACCGCTTCGCCCCCCTTCGCGAGACAGACCGCAACACTTTGATCATCGGAGACTCCATCGTCCGCCACGTCCGTGCTACTGTGGCGAAAGGTAAGGCTCGGACTCACTGCTTACCTGGTGCTCGTGTTCTTGTTGTCGCTGCACAGGTACCTAGGGTCGTGAGCAGAAACACCGGAGCTGTGGTTCTTCATGCCGGCTTGAACGACACCAGCCTGAGGCAGTCAGAGATCCTGAAGAGGGACTTCAACACCCTGGTGGGGACGATTCGCACCACAGAGCCCACGGTGAGGATCATCGTGTCCGGACCACTTCCAACGTACCAGCGAGGAATTGAAAGGTTCAGTAGACTTTTCGCTTTAAATGAATGGCTTCAGACATGGTGTCATGTCACAAGTATTTATATTGTATTTTCACCACATAACTATTCATTTTTGATATCTTTGGCCTGCGTTACTGAAATGTAGCTAATATACAGTTTGATTTAGCAGTTTTGCCAAGTTTTCTTATGGGTTTGGGAAAAGTTAAACGTGAGCTTAGCTAGTTAATACTGGCTAACAAGCACACCGTCGGTACAGCATATGAAGTTGGTCTGTAGTTCATGACACTTATCATAAATTTGACAATGCAAAAGCTGTTTAACATAAGGTCTGAAAATAAGACTGACATCTTACCTTATTGAACAGGAGTTTTCTTGTGCAGAACACTCTCTTTCCATGCGAGCGAAAAAAAAAATAATGGCGGTCAAAAGATTCTTTCGAAGCGAACTGGCACTACGTCATGAGGTCATGTGACTTGTCAATCCTCTGCTGTAGAAATGTCCTCTGAGTGAACGGAATCAGTGCAAGTTTTACCAGGAGTGGTGCTGGTTACTTTTAAGCAAACTAAAAAAAAACAGGTTCAAATGGAAAATCCAAAAATTTGGATCAATTCAGTGTAGAAACAAACTTTAAAAGAATGACAAAGCTGTTTCACTTTTTTAAGTGTACTCTAACCTGCTGTGACACGCTGCTCTGACCAAAAAGATATTACACCTGAAGTCATTTATACTGACGTACGTGTCCCTCAGTGACACTTGTTTTCAGATTGTGTAGAAAACATTCCACACTATTATTACCTAACTGGGTTAGTATTGAAAACACAAGTTCAGCTATCAGAGTTGGTCTTACCTTGAACGCAGGTGTCCTTCCAAGTCCCTCGGTCCTCTTCAAGTTCTTCTACCTAATCTATTGTTTGTATCTTTAGATGAAGGAGTCAGACTTAGACCTTCTTGTCTTTTCACGATCCTCACAATGGGAGGCCTTGTTTTTATTAAAAGCAGTGTAATACAGATAAATGTGTGTAATATATGTAAAGTAAAATTACAAATAAAATCTGATTCAAATAAGCAAACAATTCTAGTGTAAGTAGAAGAAATTAAAATAACAAACCAAGAAACAGTCTCCAAGTGTCAAAAAAACAACAAAAACAAAAGTTATTGGTCACACACACGTACATACAGGGTACGACATGCAGTGACATGCTTTCTGCAACTGTCCGGTATATAAGCATAAAAAAGGAATAGAATTTAGGATAAAAAAAATAAACCAAAACCAAAAGGAGATAGATAAATAAAAAAGTATCAATTTTATAAAAAACAATATAAAATATGAAAATATAAGTGAAAAATAATGTATATACATAAATATACATATAAATACAGTATAATTAGTTCTTCAGGTTTTTTGCCGCTGCTGATTGTGTGTTTTTATGCCGACTGTGTGTTTTTTATACTGCTGACACAAAACCTTGTGATTTCACATCAAGCTTTCAATGTTATTCTCTACCTTGGCATTTAAAACATGCTACTGAACATTACATAATTTCTTGAGCATACAAACGATTACGTAAATTTGTATAAAAGGTAAAGAAAACTTACTGTTCTATAAAATGAAAAAGAAAACTTAGAACAATTCAATAATCTTCTTTCAGCAAGATGATGGGTCTTTATCCAACTGTCTAGGTACAGTGTCTGTTCCTCCTGTTGTTGAATCAGCTTCCTTCTGGATCTCTTCTTCACAGTTTTAATCAGATACATTCAGTTTCTTTATTTCATACAACAGTGTCCCCATTTCCTTTAGTTTATTTTCCATAGCTTCCTTCTTCCTTGCTTTCTGTCTTTTATTTGGTTTTTCTCGTTTTGCTGCATTAATTTCACTTTGTTTCATTTTGTATTGGATGAGATTGTCACATGAGGATAACCAGGTGCACTTTGTATGGCAGTTTTTTAGTAGTAGTAGCCTTTATTGTCACTGGTCACAGGTACCAGCGAAATTAGCCATCAGCCTGTCCATACATACAATACATACAATATGACCAAGTGTCCATAGTTACCAATATATTACAGGTATAAACAATATAAATAATAACAGGTCTTGCGTAATTTGCAGGGCCCTACACAACTTGAGTAGTGAGCGTATAGGGCCGATCGGCTCTGCGTCCAGGGTGTATCCTGCCTTAATGCCCGATGACACCTGAGATGGCACAGGCTTCCCATGACCCGAGAAGTTTGGATAAGCGGTAGAGAATGAATGAATGATTCGGCTGGGTAAAAGAATTTAAATGATAACATTTTGTTACACTTAATGTTCAAGAATACTGCAAACATTAATAGAGAACACTGAAATTTATCCAAGACATTTTTCACACTCACTTCATCTATCCACTGTATTTTTGTCCATCTGCCACCCAGCAGAAGGTTTTGAGGCATTCTCTAAAGTTAAGGACTGCCAGTCTGCATCTACATCTAGACTATCAGACTTTGTTCTGCCTGCACACACACAGACACATCCACCAATGTTTATACTGTTAGTTTTGGATTAGTGGTTTAGTATAATTTGGTTCATGTGATGTCAGACTCGGAGGATATGAGGCTAATGGGTGTTTAACGATTGGTGATGGATTACCCTGTGACTTTTCTCCCCAGAAATATTTTAAGAAGACACCCTGTACTCTGATTTTAGTCTGCTGGAAAGAAGACTGCTGGGAAGCTACTTGGATTTCTGGGAAGAGCTTTCATCTCAGTTCATTTACACTCGGTAAGGCTTTCTTTAAAAAAATGAATAATTTCATAAATTTTGTATAAAAGTGTGTATATACTGAAAAAAGTGTACATTCTGTATAGTACTTTACCAGACTCAAAGTTTGCTCAATGTAATTTAGGAATAATGTGAAGAAAAAAATGTCAAAAATAACAAATACATATAAAACATAGAATACAATAAAGCAAACATTAATATATATCAAAGCGTATTGCAGACATGCCTAGTGAAACTGTTTAAATCCCCAACATTCTACCATCTAACAAGACAGTTTCACATTGTACCCTGTATTCTTATTTTAGCCTCTTCTTAGGAAGGAAGACTGATGTGAGATTAGAACGAAAGAAAGCTGAGTCTCAGCTCATTTCAGCTCATTTCCACTTGATCTTTCTTTTAATAAACTAAAACATATTTTCAATAACTATTCTAATTACATTTGCTTATTTTATATATTATCTAAGGAGTGTATATTCTAAATGAATAATTCATGACTGTTCTTTACCAGGTTCCAATTTTTTAAAAGTGAAATCTTTTAAATGATGCAAAAATGTATAAAATTTGAGCATCTTTTTAAAATAGTTAATAGGTTTGGGGAATTACTCAATGTTCTATTGGCTATTGTTACTAAAGGAAATTAAGCTATATTAGTTATCGTGACACAAAATAATCAGAAACTGTTTTATTTGGACCAACTTTAAGGGTTTTTTATGACTGAGGAACGACACACTTTAAATGTGTTCAATTGAGGAAAAGCTGCACAAAATACCAACCATCGACTAATCTGAATCTTTAATGTTTGAAGCCTCTTTGATGGCTGTTCATATTTATATATGGTTATTTATATATGGTTATCTATTTATATATGGTTATTTATTCATTTTTATTTTTTTTTCTCTTTTTTTTGTATTTTAGTTTCTACCTAAAATTCTATCTAAAATAAAGTGTCAAATCCATTATTGCTTTTGTATAATGTTTCACTACAGAATGAAATGTCACCGTCTGGTTCTCATGACACTAAACGCTGTCAAAGACGGTGTTACGTCCCCAGCAAGTCTAGGGTTGGGGGAACGAGTAAGACCAAAACTCAATATCGAAAACAAGTTCTTTTATTTTCCAAATATAGGAGGATTTCAAGGCTTCAAGAGGGGGCAAGGCCAAAATAAGAAACATAAACCCTCTAACTGTTAGAAAGAAACTAACTAAACTACCTAAGAAAACAAAACAAAATTTACAATACTAAACTAACTTCCTAACTAGCTCAAACAAGAGAAAACAACATGTGAAAGAAAATGGCACCCACCTCTCTACAAATCCCTTCCCAAAGAATTAACAACAACTTAATAGGCCAAGAAATAACAAAAGTATGTACAAAACAGTTAACTTACAACAAAATAAATCAATGCTTTTAGGGTTGAGGAAAAAAGAAGCCTCACAACACAGCCTCCACACACACACACACACACACACACACAGACACTCACACACAAACTCATAAATGCCCCATTACATGAAAATAAAAGAAATGATACAGTACTTAATATAACCCTAGCTGGGTTACACTAATGTTTCAGCAGAACAAAGTGATTACAGTATATATAGGGTTTTAGCAGCAAAAAGTGATTCTAATTAAAAAGATACCAAGGGAAATGGAGTCTTAAATTAAAGAACATTAAATATATGCATTAGAAATATTAATACATAAATAATTAAAGACAAATATATAGATTTAGAAATAAATAAAACATTTTCATTTGAACAACATTTAAGCATCTGATGTACATGTGAACTAAGGGACACACACACACACACACACACACACACACACACACTCACATACACGTCATTTGCCCTCAAGTTTCTCAGTGCCCTCAGTTTTCCTCTCCAACCAGCAAGACAGGACTAGAAAGCACACACAGGATGTAGGTGTCAGGATCCTCAGAGGGCTAGAAAACGAAATACATAAATACAGAATTTAGACTACAAACACAGCCACAAAGCAAAATAAGTAATGTTTGTGTTTCATTTGTTGTGGGATGGAAAGGGTTAATGAGGGAAAAGGAAACATCTGTGTCAAGTTTGAGGCTCTTCATGGGTAAATATGCATCCAGTATAAAACATAAATAAACAGCATTTACACCCTTCTAAAAGACTGGTTATTATGGGTATTTTTTTCTACCCAAAGACTGGGTTGAGGTTATTTTATTTTAATTTTTATTATTTTGCATGGCCAATTTTTGAGTAGCACAATTAGCATGTTTTTTAACCAAGTATTCTATTGAGAGTGTAGGCATCTTAGGCACCTGCTAAGTTATCATGAAGTTAAACTCACCGTAAGAACATGGAAAAATTTGTTGGGCACTGTAGAGCCAGATGGGAAGAGCAGTGGCAGGGCGGTAAACACAGCGATGGCATGTTCAACTACAAAAATAAAAATAAATAAAAATAAAAAACACAAGAGAGGATATCTATATCGATATGCACTGAGGAATTAGGGTAACACTTTATAATAAAGTATACAGGAATAAAGTACTTCAAATCATTACCAAACTATTAGTTTATAGTTAAAATATTAATATACATATATTAATATATAAATAGTGAGTTCACGGTCACTGCATGAGCAATTATTAGTTATTATTACTAGTGAGTTAGCAATTATTGTTTAATTAGCTCATACTAAAAGGAATTAATAGGAGTAAATAGATTAAATCTGTTCAACTCACATTTATTTGTATAGAGCTTTTCACAATACATATTGTTTCACAGCAGCTTTACAGAGAATGTATGTCAACATTACAGTTTAGTGATCTGTTATCAGATAGCTGTGCCCAAAATGTATCAGTCCGCACCACTGTCTCTATGGAACCGGGCAGGAACCAAGCGCGTCTCCATTCTTAGTCGAGCCTGACACTTATCAGCCAATCAAAAAAGAGGCTACACAATAGCCAATCAGAAAATAGCACGATCTGGGTAAGATTTAACGCAACAACCAATAAAAACAATTGCGGTTGGCGGGGGGTTGGAGATGTCACGCTTGCCTGTCTTCAAAACTTGGCATGAATACGAAGAGGACTCAATTAAGTCCTGTTCGGACGGGACTAGTTTTACAGAGGGTCGTTAGAGAAATTTCAGTTTCACAGACGTACTTTGTGATTTTAGTCCTGTCCGAATCTGCCATGTCTGTCTTTTTCTCACACGACCTGTGTAAAAATTCCAGAGCAAATTGCCTACTGTTTTTCAGCAAAATCGGCGCTCCTCTGAGAAATCTAACCCCGTCTGAATGCGAGTGTCTGTGATAGCCGAAAATGTTTTTTCCAAAACGCGTTTTCTTGTCTGTTTTGGTCAACGTGAACTACCGTATTAACCCTAGCGCACCGGTATTCAGGTTTCTGCTTTCTGCACACCAATAATGGATGTAAATGTGTTTGCTACCATTTTACTATGATCGGTCATATGACCATACGCAATCCACGCATCCTGGACATGTGGTCTTGTGCAACGCCCACATGTAAAACACAGACACTCCTACCTCCGTAATAAACACAGAGATGTTAGTCCCGTCCGAATCAATTAATGAAATGACAGATGTCGGCTGAAAAAAATTCTAACTCAAACGTCGTTTGGAAAACTACAGTAGTCCCGTCCAAATAGTGCTATACATGAACTAATTTGATTCAAGACTGGCATCATTACATCATGCATAAAATTTTGGTGTCCACTTTTGCCTTTTTAAATAATACCATAACTTTTGTCTTACTGTGTAGTCATATAATATATAATATAAAACTCTTCCTGTTTTAAATTCTCACTGAGGGCTAAAACCCCCTAAAGATAAAATCCTAGAACTGCACCTGGTGTTTGGTAAGGATCACTGACCACAATTTAACCACATACCAAGTATTTGTTCAATTTCCATTTATTAATTTGTGTGTTTGTGTGTGTGTGTGTGTGTGTGTGTGTGTGTGTGTGTGTGTGTGTGCAAGATTGAGAGAGAGAGAGAGAGAGAGATTATGACTGGTGGTGTTTACTGTAAGTGTTTGTTGCCTTTTTGGACTCCTTTATCATTTGTAATGTTGCTCCCATATAAAACAGTTCAGCACAAGACCAGACATTTTTAGGGTCATGATTGAGGACAATGTCCCGTCCAGAGACAAGCTGTTTCGTGTTGAGGTTCTGTTCAAACCGACTATCAAAAATACCCTCTCTAATGAGTATGTGTGTTTTTTTTTTTTTTTTAAATTGGTTGTTGCGTTAAATCTTACCCAGTGTCACAACCTGGATGGAAGGAGACAGACCCGTACGCAGGATAGCTTCAAATGAAGGGGGTTTAATAAATAAAGAAGACATAGACAAAAATGACGATAAATGAAACAATACAACTGACGACATTTAACAGGGACTAGACATGACGAGGGGTACACGCAACTAATGATCCGCGCTGCATTCAGCAACGCGGCTAACTTAAATACAGTTAAGACAATGACAACATTAGGAACAGCGGAGACACCCGGCGGACAGCGGGGCCAAGGACAGCGGAGACACCCGGCGCAGGTGGCAAGGCATACAGGCGATCACAAACTACAAGACAGCTTCACCTGCTTGTGATAGCGACGCCTCCCTCCCAGATGCGTTGAACGATTTCTACGCTCGGTTCGAGGTACAGAACAACGTAACGCAGAGGAAGTCCATCCCTCCCCCCGACGACCAGGTACTCTGTCTATCCACGGCCGACGTGAGGAGATCTCTATGCAGAGTTAACCCACGGAAGGCTGCTGGACCAGACAACATTCCTGGCAGGGTGCTCAGAGAATGTGCAGAACAGCTAGCGGATGTCTTTACGGACATCTTCAACATTTCCCTGAGCAGCGCCGTTGTTCCTACGTGCCTCAAAACTACCACCATCGTTCCTGTCCCAAAGAAGTCTACAGTGTCCTGCCTCAATGACTATCGTCCCGTTGCACTCACACCCATAGTTATGAAGTGCTTCGAGAAGCTCGTCATGAGGCACATCAAGACGCAGCTACCACCCTCACTGGACCCCCTACAGTTCGCGTATCGTCCAAACCGCTCCACAGACGATGCCATTGCCACAGCTCTCCACTTAGCCCTCACCCACCTGGACAATAAAGACACTTATGTACGAATGCTGTTCATAGACTTTAGTTCAGCATTCAATACAATCATCCCTCAGCACCTGATTGGGAAGCTGAGCCTGCTGGGACTAAACACCTCCCTCTGCAACTGGATCCTGGACTTCCTGACTGGGAGACCTCAGTCAGTCCGGATCGGGAACAGCATCTCCAGCACCACCACACTGAACACTGGAGCTCCTCAAGGCTGCGTGCTCAGTCCGCTGCTGTTCACTCTGCTGACTCACGACTGTGCAGCAACGCACAGATCGAATCATATTATCAAGTTCGCCGATGACACGACCGTGGTGGGTCTCATCAACAAGAACGACGAGTCAGCATACAGGGAGGAGGTGCAACAACTAACTGCCTGGTGTAGAGCCAACAACCTTTCTCTGAATGTGGATAAAACTAAAGAGATGGTTGTGGACTTCAGGAGAGCACGGAGTGACTACTCTCCGCTGAACATCGACGGATCATCTGTGGAGATCGTCAAGAGCACCAAATTTCTTGGTGTTCATCTAGCGGAGAACCTCACCTGGTCACTCCACACCAGCGCCATCACCAGGAAAGCCCAGCAGCGTCTCTACTTCCTACGAAGGCTGAGGAAGGCACATCTCCCTCCCCCCATCCTGACCATGTTCTACAGAGGGACCATTGAGAGCATCCTGAGCAGCTGCATCACTGTCTGGTTCGGGAACTGCACCATCTCAGAACGCAAGACCCTGCAGCGGATTGTGAGGACAGCGGAGAAGATCATTGGGGTCTCTCTTCCCTCTATCACAGACACTTACACCACACGCTGCATCCGCAAAGCCAACAGCATTGTGGATGACCCCTCACACCCCTCACACACACTCTTCACCCTCCTGCCATCTGGAAAAAGGTACCGAAGCATTCGGGCCCTCACGACCAGACTGTGTAACAGTTTCTTCCCACAAGCCATCAGACTTCTCAACAACTGAAATGTACTGTACTGAGCACAACATACACACACATCATCTGTATGGACTGCATAGACCCTCACAAAACACACACACTGACACAACATACTGTTTACATGCTGCTTACAATCCAGCAAACTGTTTACATGCTGTTTTGCACACCTTGTCTGCTGTTTTTTGCACAAACTGTCCCAACATTTCAGCCGTTTTTGCACATACTGTACAATATCTCAGCCATTTCGCACATACTATATTAACACATACAGTATTAACACTGGTCGGTCGGCGCTGTTTCTGTGACTGTTTCTGTGACTGTTTACTATTTATTGTCTTTTGTGTACTGCATTTTTTGTACTTTTTGTATTGTCTTGTAACTTGTGTCTGCACTGTCATTGTCCTGCACTGTCTTGTCCTGCACTGTCTGGTCCTGCACTGTCTTTAGTCCTGCACTGTCTTTTGTCCTGCACTGTCTTGTCTGTCTTGTTTGTCTTGTCCTGCACTGTTTGCACCAGGTTGCACAGTTGCACTTTATGTGGCTAAGACTACTTACAAGTCTTTAGCCCTGTCTTTGTTTCTATGTAGCACCTTGATCCTGGAGAAACGTTGTCTCATTTCACTATGTACTGCAACAGCTATATATGGTTGAAATGACAATAAAAGCTTCTTGACTTGAACAGGTGAAGAAACAGGGAGGAGCAGACGAAGGCGGGGCAGACACGTGACAACAACAAAAGCACATGGCCAAAAGTCCGGGCTGAATCATGACACCCAGATAGTGCTATTTTCTGATTGGCTATTGTGTAGCCTCTTTTCTGATTGGATAATAAGTGTCAGCTCGACTAAGAACTCTGGGGAGACGTGCTTGGTTCCTGCCCGATTCCATAGAGACAGCAGTGCAGACTGATACGTTTCGGGCACTGCGGCTTATTAAATATATTATAAACAGTCAAAAAGTTTTTCTGCGTGAGAAATATGATGTGTGGCGGGAGAGCGTGAGAAAAGACCCAAATGCGTGAATGTCACACTCAATGTGTGATACTATATATATATATATACTGTATATATAAACACACTTGAACTGCACATTATTATTAATTTTTGTCCAGTGTAATGTTATAGTGATACAAGATACCACACTAAATACAGTATACAAAAGCAGAAGAATAAACATTGCTCATGTTTATCAGTTTAGCAAGTAGACTATGGTTATGGGTACTGATGTTCGCTCCATGGTCTGAGGTTACTTGCGTAAGGAGAAAACTTGGACAGCTGTAGTTCAACACGTACAGATGTCAAATTTATATGAGGAAAAAATTCCACCAATTTCACTATATGGTCAATTTGAAATCTTAAAAGTGTATACAAGGAATTTAAACTGCTTACAGTTGGATACTGTAGAATAATTTTGTTAATCTAGTCACTCAAGTCCAGTCCCTGAAGGATCAACTGACGACGTCTAAGGTAGAGATGTGTAATTACATAAAAATCATCTGGCATGACAAGATTATGTTCAGCCATAAGTTCCACACAGAGGTGAAATACATCTTCATCACAAGGGTAGTCCTTAAATAAACAGTCTTCTCTGTAAATGACCAGTTTTGTTTGATCAACTGGATGGAAGTTCCAAGCACTTACTGTTTCAACAAGAACCTCCTTCATAATAGAAACAAATAAGGAAAATTCCTATTATCTTATGTATACAAATGCCACATATACTGAATATTTTAAAAGGTTAAATTATTAATTTATAATATAAATTAATTTTATAAGATAATATATAATCTAAAGTGTGAGCCTGCCTGTGAAATCCAAGATAAGGTCATTTTTTGCCATTTAGGGTTTTTTAGTGCTCTGTAAACAATAGATTTTTTCGACACTAAAGAGTTTTAAAATGTATTTAAAATAGCGTGGTTATCTTGTCAGAAGTTGAGCTACAAAACAGATAAGATGTTCCTGAAATGTTGGTGATGACAAAAAATATCTGCTCAGAATTAAGAAGTCACAATATCTGCCTTGCCTTCACTGACCCTATTGTTGTTATTGTGATTTAATAGTGGATATGTTCTCTAAGTGGGTGGAAGCTTTCCCTACTTCCAAACAGGATGCAAGTGAGGTAGCTAAAGCACCCCTGTCTGAAATTATCTCCCGTTGGGGAATCCCTGACAAAATCAGTAGTGACAATGGAACTCCCTTTGTAAACCAAGCACTTCGACGGGTGGGAGAGTACTTGGGTATAGATCTCAGACAACACTGTGCATACCACCCTGCCAGCGGAAGGGCAGTAGAGCGAGAGAATGGAACAATGAAGAACAAATTGGCCAAATGCTGTGATGAAACAGGCCTACTGTATCATGGGTAAAGGCCCTCTCAATCATGTTATTATACATGAGAACGAGAACCAGGGGGAGAGTGAATTTAAGCCCGTTTGAGATACTGTTTGGCAGACCCCCAAATACAGGACTTGAGCCTAGACACACACCCAGATTAACCACAAGCCAGTGTGGAGATGAAATGCTGTGTTATTGTGCAAACTTGTCATCTATTTTGTCTCAAATCCATAAGCAGGTGAAGGAAGCACTGCCCAAAGGTGATGCAAACAGATCTGCACAATCTCAAACCAGGTGACTGGGTGGTGGTGAAGGATTTCAGGAGGAAAAGCTGGAGAGCCAGGCGGTGGTTGGGACCATTTCAGGTACTTCTGACCATGCAGACTGCGGTGAAGGTTGCAGAGAGAGCGACGTGGATTCACCTTAGCCACTGTAAGCGGGTCCCTGAGCCAGAGGAGAAACCAGCAACCGACAACTGTTAAGAACGAAAGGGAGCATCAGGGCACACGGTGACATGCTAGTAACCTCTCCCGTGAGCTCCAACTGACTCTCTACGACGCGTAAAGTGTCTGAGTCAGAAGAAAACTGAAGATGAGGAGCCTTGTTAACTATCACCCTAGAATCCTATGGACCACTGGCATCTTCATGATCTGCCTGTTAATAAATGAGAATTCAGAAAAAACTCCAGAAAATCCCACTTCTATTAGAAGCCGCAGAGATGTGTATGAAAACACTTACTGGCAACTCGCCAATTACACTGCTAATTTATGATATGCATAAATTAGCAAACCAATTGAAACGAGATGAACACGGAGATCATAGTTGGGGACTTTGGTATACACTGTTTGGACAGTGGACTCCCTATCTATCAATAATAATCCCAGTGAGTGTGGTAGTGATCTTATTATGTTTGTTTGGCCCTTGCGCATATAAATGCGTCCATCACATCATAATGTCCAACCTAACGACCAAACAACTTGTGAAACTAGATGATGTTGACAATGATACAGAATGGATTCCTCCATTCGACGATGACTATTTCACTGAATTTGGCCAGACTGATCCAGAAACAGACAAAGATGAATACGGACAGTAGAGACTTTTGACCTGTAGAAAAGTTACAATGAGATAGATGTTTAATGCTTTGCTTTTAACTGCATTTCTGTTTGGGTTCTGTCCCCACAAAAACAGCATATTGTCCACTGAAGTTCATGTATTTTATGACGTGTTCATGAAAACCTTACAAGGGAAATGTTATGCTGATGTGAGATTATACATGATTAAACTTAGCCTAAGCCATATGAGAATATATTCATAACTGATTAAGTGATACTGATTAAGCAAATGATTAATAATACTGTGGATCAAGTAGTTGTTTATTAGTAATACCATATATTATTTAGACTGTAGATTTGATTAAAGATTAATGATTACTGAAATTTTGTGTATTGTCCCAGGGACAAAAGGGGGGATTGTGGTGGAAATTTCTAATCTTAAGATGTTCATAAGGCTTTGTCCTTCTATGCTTGTACCCTGTGTGCGTCATGACCAGAGACTGACATCGTCATCAGTAGGTTTTGTTAAGATTATGACAAGGGCAGTAGGGACTGGGGACGAGTTGTCCATAAACAATGTCCAATAAGTCCTCTAGAAGACCTTGGCCTGGTCAGATTAGCTTGGTCAGGAGATGCATGAGGTAATTTTGAGCCAATGATTGATGATGTTTTGCTTTTACATATCTTCGGTTTTCTTGAGTTCTGTCTATAAAACCGTGATGTAATCAATGATCTTGGCCCTTCATCCCTCATGCTACATGTGGAGTGTTGGGTCCTGAATGAGACATTTGTCAATAAAGCGGTCAACAAAGTGTCCATCTTCTTTAAGTTGTTCAAAATGATCCATCCAAATCTGTATGCAATGGCTTCTGGCTATGTAGTGTGTCTCCACAGTAAAATCAGAATCTCTCTATTTGTGATAGCACAATGAAAATAATACTCTATAATGTTATCCATGACCATAGAGCAAGATCTAAAATCGAAAGATTAAAAGTCAAGATCAAAAATCAGTAAGTGGAAGAAATGACATCAGAATGATAAAATATATGGTGCATTATATTATGAAGCAATAGAATAGAATCACAAGAATTGCAGAGAAAAAAAAGGTCAGAATTCTAAGATATAAAGTCAGAATTATTATTATTATTATTATTATTATTATTATTATTATTATTATTATTATTTAAACGAGGCAGAAACAAGCCTCCATAGACATTTTAGAATAAAGGAAAACATTAGGTTAAATATATTTCTTCTTTTTCTACCTTAATGGTTTACATGTCTGTAACAGTGTGGTACAAAAAAGCTCCCTTTCCTGAATAAAAAGAATAATATTAATAAGGATTGTGTGTCTGAGGTTGGAAAATATGGTAATTTGGGTGGACTAACATATCTTTATGTTTGCTCTTAATAAAGATTTTGAAGATTACAAAGTGAAAATGTCACGTTTTGTAGAATGACACGTGAATGTTGTAACCTGGAAGTATGTAAACGTGACACTTCATTATAAAAGAAATGTTCAGACAGTTACAGAAGAATATGTGTTTAACAGATTAGACACATTACTTAATGTCATAACATCGTTTTACCAGCAGATGGCGGAAATGGATTGTTGTTTTTTTTCTGTACAATTTCTTTTACAGTTAATGACATGCATTTATGATTACTGTGTTCACATTTACAAATGTTAAATGTGTACAAATTTACAAATTTACTCTTCACACATTTAGAACAACAACAGTCTATGTGACTGAATCACCTTTCACTGCTTTGTATTATGGAAAAGCATTAAATAAACTCAGCTTTCAAACTTCATGAATTCTTCTATTGTTTAAACTCATCAAAACTTCAACAAATCTGTGTATCTACAGAACATTTTTCACCTTTACATATTGTTTTATAAACTAATCAATATAATTAAAAAAGTCAAATCAAATTATCTTTATTATTATAATAAAATATATTTATTCAAAGTTTTAATAAAATAAATAAACCAATAGACTAAAAATAATGTAATTAATAAAGTATATTAAGTGTATTATAAATGTATTAAGTATATATTAAGAAGTATAATAATAATAATAATAATAATAATAAGAAGAAGAAGAAGAAGAAGAAGAAGAAGAAGAAGAAGAAGAAGAAGAGGAATTAAATGTAAATATAATCATTAGCCTAAGGATTTACACTAAATCCTACTTAGACTAGTGATTAGTCAGATCTGGTGATAAAGGGCTTGGTGACAGATGTATGTTGTCTACCTAGAGAACTTCACTAATCATTTCATTTACACAACATCATAGTGACTATAAAGGTAGTTTGCTTGCTGAAGTCAGTTTGAACAATTATACAGGAGCATTTTTAATAGATCTGGGTGGTGGACAGGGGCAGGAGGTTTTAGACAGCTTAATCAGGTGACTTGTACAGTGAACTGTTTAAATCTATCAAATCTATCAAAATCCCCACTCACACCTTTGATAAAAATTTTACATTGTTTAAAAAACAATTCCAAATCTTTACAATGTAAAAACAGATGTAAAACTTCTTAATCTCTTTCCTGACACACATTACACATTGGACTTTGTTCCATTTCTATCTTGGTTAAGATTATGTCTGTAAATGCTGCTTTATGCCTTATAAAATTTCTCCAGTTTCACTTCCACACACTTCTCTTTCATATTTCTGTTCTTTTTCTGCTTCCATGTTATCTATTGTCCTTATCCACTTCTTTGGTGTTGAATCTTTGATTATTTTATATTTGTCCCTCAGTTCTATCTGATCATATTCCTCTTTTGTGTCTTGCATTGCATCCATAACAAACCGTTCTGGTAGAAACCCCTCTTTAAATTCATATAAAACGTCCCGTACTCTTGTTATCCCTGCTACCATCCACTTCTTAATAAATATTACTTTCCTTTGTTTTAAAATGTTTTTGTTTAAGAACAGAGCTAGATTTAAAATGCTTTCTCTCCCTTGTGGAATGTACTCAATTTTCCCTAACAGCTTTCCCCAGGTGTTTAACATCTCTCTATCCAATTTTTTGTTTTCATCCATAAAATCCCCCCCAAATTAAAATTGCCACATTTGTTTATAAAATATTTCACTGTTTCTTCCCATTCAACTTGGTTTTCTTCTTGTAGATATTTCTTGACTACTTTCACTCATTTCACTTTCAGACTTAGACTCAGAACTGAAATCAAGCATTTGAGATAATTCAAGGGAGACTGAAATGACTTTGATTAATCACCTGAGAGAACTAATAAGCATAGACCAACACTATAGGAACAACAATGCTATACAAAATAATAACACAACTTATAAGATAAAAAGACGGTACACACATACAAAAAAAAAAAAAACAGAATCATACCGGGGGGCACGGTGGCTTAGTGGTTAGCACGTTCGCCTCACACCTCCAGGGTTGGGGGTTCGATTCCCGCCTCCACCTTGTGTGTGTGGAGTTTGCATGTTCTCCCCGTGCCTCGGGGGTTTCCTCTGGGTACTCCGGTTTCCTCTCCTGGTCCAAAGACATGCATGGTAGGTTGATTGGCATCTCTGGAAAATTGTCCGTAGTGTTTGAGTGCGTGAGTGAATGAGAGTGTGTGTGTGCCCTGCGATGTGTTGGCACTCCTTCCAGGGTGTACCCTGCCTTGATGCCCGATGACGCCTGAGATAGGCACAGGCTCCCCGTGACCCGAGGTAGTTCGGATAAGCGGTAGAAAATGAGTGAGTGAGATGATGAGAATCATACCTTTCCAGTAGAAAATAAATTTAAGATAAAGAGCTAAGCCCCCCTGATACTGAGCTGGTACACCTTCAATATAACTGAGTAAGACCTACCCACTATTCATACCTTAAGGGAGACTGAAACTACTTTGAATAATCCCCTGAGATAAATAATAAGCATAGAGCAACACTATAGGAACAACAATACTATACAATATAACAAAAATTTAAATAACACAACTCTATAACCATCTGAGTTAAGCAGATAATACACAAAAGTCAGAATCCTACATTAACACACATGGAGAATGAAGAATATCAGTGTTCACAATTTCAGCAGATTATTTTAATTAGAAGTTCACACACACATTTTCTATAATAAATACACAAGGTCCAATATTATGGTCTTATTTTATCACTTTGACTGTCAGAGGCCTTTTTCCATTTGGTGATAATAATAATAATAATCCGAGCTACATATTTTTTTTTTTTTTTTTTTCTTTTTTTTTTTTTTTAATGCAAAATGGCTTATGCAAAGCACTCAGTCTCTATTTCCTACTTTACAAAACCTATGTGGAACTGTTGGGGTATTGGGAGTGTGATGGTGAACACCATAAACTCACAGGTGTATTTACTATAATAATAATAATAATAATAATAATAATAATAATAATAATAATAATAATAATAATAATAATAATAATAATAATATGAAGTAAATAAAATTTGAGCTTAAACTTTAAAAATTGAGCTTAAACTTCAATTAATTTTTATTGTCATTCCTTCTCACTACAGAAATGTTGAGTGAGAAAACAA